>NW_023494800.1:30506767-30797246 GCF_904425465.1 Colossoma macropomum
AACAGTATTATAAAATGAAACACATGAATATAAAAATTCCTAAAGAAAGATGTACTACTGTACAAAAATATTCATAAAGACATTTTGAAAAAGTAAGAGTCAAATTGTTTGTTGAGTCCTTTTTCATTTGTGAACAGTCAAAATGTGAAAATATTCCTGAGTCGGTGATATCATGATATCATGCATGAAAATAACGCGCACAAACAAAATGAAATCAAAACCTGTTATTAATACTAAAGGAGAAAGTCTGAGAGCTGAGACAGTCTGCTGTATTCTTATGCCCTATTCCTTCTTTTTCATAGCTGAAGTTTTCTGAAGTACAAAGTTTTGCTGCTCATTAGCTTAGCTCACATTAGCTAAATTAACTAGCTAACATGCACTCATAACAGAACATAAGTAGCAGCTTTAGGTTTAATAAAGCACTATCATGCTTATTTATCTGAAACAACACAGTAAAACAAACACAGTAAAAGAACACTGTACCTACTTAGCTCAGAGTAGTTAGCGAGTCAGCTAACTGTGTCTCCACATTAGTGCTGTAGTACTGGAGTGAAACAGTCCTTTATTTTTGTCAGCGGTCTCACAGTATTGGCCTGGGGGTCTGCTCAGGCATCACACATGGCAGATCATGGCAGATACAGTGAGTCAGAATTAAAATTTTAACAGAATTATCAAACTAATCCACTGAGAACGCAGAATTAATTGCTCTTCACTCCCAGCACTTACAAAAACCTCACTTGTGTTCAACAGAAACTGCAGTGCTATCATAATAAGAGTCCTGTGCAATTTGACTTTTAAATGTAAGCTTTTTTATTTCAAAAGAACACTAAAATGTTTATTATTCTAAACATCAGGCTTTCTATGTATACATACTAGTGCTACTACAACAACAATAATAATCAATTCCTAAAATAATTATCAATTTCTGACCCTTGGAATTGGAATCAGAGTCTGCTCCAAAACGAACAGCCCCAGGAATTACTTTAGTTCAAAACTTGTTCTTGTATGATCACAAAGTCATAGCAAATTCTGCATCAACAAGCATTAACAGCAGTGTGTGTCTGTGATGATGACACAGCTTCCTGTTTTTCTCTTGTAGGGACATGACCTTATCTTACTGTAGCAGTCTGTTTCGGTCTTAAAGCTGTTCTCGGCCCTAAGGGACTAGTGTAGATTCAACGTTGGCAGTTTTGTGTTACATTCTTTAGAAATGGCGCTGGGGAGACTGATTGAACTTTAAAAGACCACCCGTGGCGTAATTACGTGATAGTCAACCTTGTTCTCATTGTTTTAGAAAAACTTGTCGAGCAAGACTTTGTGTGCCCCTGTAGATCTGGATATTCGGTAGGATTTTTCTTTTTGTACTTAGTGATGCCCCTGCTGATTACTCTGAATTTTGGCGTTTACATGTGGAACTCCAAACTCTGGTCTGAGCCTCAGAGTCATTGCAAATGCTTTGGGAAATTTCTCACCTGTGCAGCTCCATCTGTTTTTTGGCTGACCTTGTTTTTTGGTGATGGCAGATTTGTGGCTTGTTTGATCACTACACTAAAAGAAGATCATGTTGACACCAATGCGCTGCCTCCGTGGGAATGGTGTGACAAAAACCGAACACTGACCGAAGAGCAGTATCATGTACAGATATCATTTTACATATCTAAGGTAAGCTACTCATACTTAAAGGAGAAATCCACTGATTTTTCACAATTTCTGCATAACTAAATCATTGAGATGCAAATAATGTCAGTCAGAGTAGTTTGGTATAAAATGCTCTGTTTTAGAGAAACTTGGAATTGTTCACAGTGGTGGTGATAGAAACCAGACATCTGAAGAGTTTAATGCCTCTAAAAGAAAAAAGTTATTACAAAGAATGGTTACAGTTTGTTCCCTGAGAAATCCTAAACGTACATAATTTACATGTTCAAATGAACTAGACTACAGAAAACAAAGTAAGAACCAGCAAAGCATAAAAATTCACAACATACACAAACAATACATGCACAGCGATACACAAACAAGCAAACTCACAGAGAAACAAGTATCAGTACTCTAAACAGAACATATTTTTATTTACTAGATTTTACCATCATCAACATTCCATATAAACTCAGAAGACTCGTGTAGGTTCACTGGTGGTTCTGGATAGTAAATAAGATGTCTATATTTGTGTTGTAGTCATGGTGACCCCTGGTTCCTATCACCACCACTGTAAAGACATCTGAACCATTTCACACCAAACCACTCTGAATCACTCTGTTTTTATCTCAAAAACTGAATTTAGTTACAATATAATTATGATCTAATGGAGCAGTAGAGTAATGCCAACGTTAGGGGGTAACCACTTGCAGCCCACCAAAATGCAAGTTAGACCACTTAATCAAAGGCATTAGTTAAGTTACCAACTTATGTAGTACTATTACTGAATTTATTGTAACAAAAAATATTGTACTTCATTTTCCAATAAGAGAGACATTTTGCCGTTAATAACTTCTTATTTTGCAAATGTGTTACCTAACTAGCATGGATGCTTCAAAAACAAAATAGCACAACTGGCATTTAGTTGTTTTTGTTTTTCCTCAAAAAAAAATATATTACAGATATTGGCTCAATGTTCACCTCAGTATTTCAACACAAAAGAAAGCTTTTAATTGTGCCTGGTTGGAGAGCTTTTCCTGGTTACCCACCTTTCATTTATTTAATATACTAGTCACAATAAGTATGTCATTCTTTTTTTAAAGAGATTTCTTTTTCTGAGTAGATTAGATAAACGATAATACCACCTGCATAACAAAGAAGAAAATCAAAGAAAAATAAGTGAAAAAAGGTTCCAAAACTTGAGTTCAAAAACTGATTAAAAGCTCCAGAGAAAATGTTCCTCCTAACAACCACCTGGAAGAGCTGGTCGACCCCAAATCTGCCCCCATCAGATAAACAGCACTTAAAGCTTTCATCTTTGAGAGAGAGGAGAAAATCAAGCTGCTTCAGATCTTTGAGGGACTGAAAGTGAGTCTCTGAAGAGAATGGAAGTTGTTACAAAGGTGGACACATTAAATACTAAATCAGATGATATTAGATTTAGTTACTATATGATTTTCTATTAAATGTGTTTTTTGCTTGTTTTCCTGATGCTGGGAAGTAAGTAACTTATACTTAATGGCCATTTTGGCTGAGAATTATACACCAACTGGCCACTTCATTAAGTGCAGCTTCTTGTTTCTATGCTATTTGTCCATTTTATCAGCTTCACTGACCATATAGGAGCACTTTGTTGTTCTACAGTTACAGACTGGAGTCCATCTGTTTCTCTGCATACTTTGTTACCCTGTTCTTCAGTGGTCAGGACCCCCACAGGACGGGTATTATTTAGGTGATGGATCATTCTCAGCACTGCAGTGACACTGAAATGGTGGTGTGTGTTGTGCTGGTCTGAGTGGATCAGACACAGCAGTGCTGCTGGAGTTTTTAAACACTGTGTCCACTCACTGTCCACTCCATTAGACACTCCTACCTTGTCAGTCCACCTTGTAGATGTAAAGTCAGAGACAGTAGCTCATCTGCTGCTGTACAGTTTGTGTTGGTCCTCCTCTAGTCCTTCATCAGTGGTCACAGGACGCTGTTGGTTCAGCGACACTGAGGTGTTTAAAAACTTCAGCAGCACTGCTGTGTCTACAAGGAGGTGTTTTTTTGGTAGGTGTATATAGACAATACTGACAATACTGTGTTGTCTTTTTTCCAGATCATAGTTTTTAGTGTCATCGCCATCATTTTTTTTGGAGCACTGTTTTATCAGTGCGGTTGCAGATGCTGTGAAGAATGTCAAGCCAGCAGGTATGTTCCTCTCAGTGGTCATGTGTTTATTTGTCACTTGTCATTTGCCAGCTATATGAGCAATGCAGAAGCTCAGTAAATTATTGATAAATTGATGAAAAAAATAAACAGATATAAATATAGATGACAAACTCAGACTGCTGAGCCATCCATAAACTCAGTTCAAATTTAGTTTAAGAGCACACTATACATTCTTGAATGCAGTAACAAATGATCCTGTAAGCTGTTTGTTCTAAATTTAATTTAATTGACTTTAAAAGAAAGAAATCTGGTCATATAAAATGCAGGCTGATTAAGGCTGATCACATTTTATGGGTGAAACATGGTTGTAGTTGCATTACAGTGTAGCTGAGCAGCTCAAGACACAGAGTGATTAGAGGAAATTTTAAAATGAAAGGTTGAACTATTAGGATAATCACCTATAGATTCAAACAAACATCTTATTATAACCTATGAGCTTCATTTCCAAATGTTATGTCCAAAAAAACAACGAGAGAATTATAGTTTTTTTCATTAGGCACCCAATTCACTAATTTTACATCATATTTATTGTTTATTTAAGCTCAGGCATGTGGACACATGGTCCTGTGACTTTATGGATAGTGTTCCTTCAGAATATCCTGTCTTCTATTGAGGTCTTCAGGTCTTTTAATGGCTGGTTCATGATTCCTCTCATTGTCTCCATCCATTTTGTAGCTGGGCTTGATTTGTTTTGTTTTGTTTGCTGTCTGAGGTTCTCTCTAAAGTCTTCACCAACACCAAAGTATCAGTATTTTTCCTGCCTGTCTTGCTTATTGTCCAGCTTTCACGTCCATAAAGAACCAAAGAGAAAACCACAGCCTGAACATATTTTATTTTTTTACATTTATATTGATATTTACATATTTGTCACAATATTAAAACTAATATATTGATCCAAAACAGCAAGTTAAAGTAAAAAATTAAGAATACGTATTCAGTCCAATTGCATTTTGTAAAGACAGTGTATTCAGAATAAAGTTACTTTTTGCATTTTAGGAAAATACTTTTAGAATACTTACCCATTAAATAAAAAACAATCTTCAAAAGAATCAATGCTATAATATGTTTATTGACTATTATAAAATCAGTGCATGACATGTTTGTGTTATGCCCCTGAGAGAGGGAATGATAGAGAATATTTAGTTTTAGAGCAAACACAAGACACAATGCGTACTGCTCACAGCTGTATCAGTGATAAGTCATCTGTATCATTTATAAGTCATCTGATATTATGCATAGAATTAGGATTCGTTGCATTAAACTCCCTTTATAGCGCATCAGAAAAGCATACACTGTTCATGTGCTGAGCTAACACACATACATTCAATTCACAACTTTTCAAAAGGAAAGGAATATGCAAAGTAAATACAGAAGCTCTCAACTAGTCCTCTCAATACATATTCATAGTATGGTTACTCACTTTTAGCTTAGCACAATCACAAGTAGCAGAATTTTAGTCCTTTCCCCATGTTTCCCACAATTTTCACTTACACAGAACGATAGTACCTAATTAACTTGGTACTTAAAGCTGTTGAACTCCATATACCTCAATTTAGCTCTATATCAGTCACATTTTGAACACATAAACTAGAGCAGAAAATCTATACATCACAACAGGCTTAACAATAAACAACAGGCACTTCGCAATGTTTAGCTGAGCTACTTAGCCTTTTAACATTACTCACCCCATAAGTATAGCTCAGTGCAAAATTACTAAAGTACAGTAAAATAGTTTCCATACAAAATATGAACAGTGGAACATGAGTAAAACTTACAACAGTTATACAAGTCTCTTGTTAAATGAGCACATAACCCCTTAGAACGAACCTGGGTAGCTTATTTTTCTCCTGTAGCTTTTATCAGAGCACCAGGTCAATGAGCTAAGCTAGTGACTTGCAGTTTAGAAACGTCACAAAAAGTCAGTAAATACGCTATTAAAACCACAGTCAAACAAGATTTCACAAACAAGAACGCTTCTTTAAACACCATACTTGCAATTTTCTACAAATATTTTGTACCTGAGAGGGGGAACGATAGAGAATATTTGTGTTAGAGCAAACACAGGACACGAGGCGTGCTGCTCACAGCTGTATCACTTTATAAGGGATGCAAGCTAAACGTGCATTCTCTAGGTTCCCGCGCCCAGTCCGAACTAATCGCACATCGACCACAGGCTCGACCAATCGATCACACAGTAATGGCTCATATAGAGAAATGTAGTGTTTGATCAGTATCAACACAGTTAGAAACACGCTTTTTCTTTCTTTTCTTCTTTGAACATACTTTTTTCTCTTTTCTTGTATCATTATCAAAACAGAAACATACTTTTTCTTTTTTTTTCTTTTTTTTTTTAAGGGCGTCACGTTTGTTAGACAAATTCTAAAGAGGACTTCTTAATGACTTTAATGACTTCTTTACAAACACTGAAGCTCCTGCTAAAGCCTGTTACCAATTACATGGAAATTCAAACAAAATATTTTCCCCAATAACCAGAAATATAAAGCATACCCCAAATGATACAGACTTTCTTGAGCATTTTAAAGGTTCATTTATTAATTCAGCATTTATCTATTTACCGTTTACTGTTTTTATATGTTGTGTATAGTTATATACCTCATGTTCAAAAATGATTAAACAGTGAAGGAGTCATAACACATCTGTAATTTATGTGTTAATAAGACATACACAAAGACAACACAGGGTCAAAATCAATTTTGAATTTTGAAACACAGCATTTAGTGTAAGATATAGTATGTAGACATTAAATAGTACATCAATCCAAATCTCAAGAAATGAGAAGTGATCAGATCAGTTAAGTCATTCTGTGCAATCTCAATATTTAAGATGAGTTTCAGCCAATCCAAACTAAAAAAGGGGTTTATTTATTTTTCTTTGTGAAGATCAGTGACTAATCTGTCAGGCTGTAAAATGACCCAACTGCAAAATTGTAGCATTGCTATCTGCTCAACACAGACAATAAAATATGTTAAAAATTTTGTAGAACTGACATTTTATAGTAATAATTTATAATTAATGTTAATAATAATTAATGCTGACATTTCACAAATCAATCTTTTTAAATTTGTTTCATTTGTTTCTTCTGACATTTTTGCATTAAATGTATTTGATTATTTATACTAACTCAGTGTCAAAAAAGTTGTGACATGGTGATAAAAAAGCGAAAGCCGGGATTAGTAAATTATGTTTGATCTGTATTAAACTGGAATCAGAACAAACACATAATATTTAAACATTTTATGAACTTTCATTCATAAAATGCAGCTCAAAGAGCTTCGCAACAAAGTAGTAAAATAGAAAAATAGAAATGAAAGAACATTGGTAGCATAACTTAGAAACAAGAATAAAACTGGAAAATTAAACAACATAATCGTACTGTAAGGTTTCAAGCAGAGTCAGCCGCTCGCAGATGTAACTTACAGAAAGGGCTTTATTGATAGGAACAAAGTTCAAAGTTGTCATCAAAAACCAGGCAGTGTTCAGATCCAGAAGGCATGAGAAATACACACAGACATACATCAGACAATGCATCAAATTCAAAAAGGGAAAGGCAGAAGCGTGGTCGAAGGTGCAGGCAATTGGTCAAAATCCAAGATCAGAATCAGTGCAAAAAAATCCAAAGGGCAGAGCAAAAAGGGCAGAGTCGAGAAAACGAAAGGCAAAAATCATACACGGAATACACAACAACAGAAAAACACTCAGTAGATCACAGTAGTGGATACAATACCTCACAACTTTTCTAAGCTAAAGCCCAGGCTTATATGCTAAACTGTGTCATATGACAACTAACACAGGTAAATCACATCAATACTCCGGAGATCTAGAGCGCTGATAGGAGCGCGGAGTCACGTGAGAAGTCATGTGATTCCTCAGAGGTTCTTGGGATATAGAGTCCGTCTCAGTGTCGTTGCCTACGGGAAGCTCGGAAGTCATGTGATCTCCCAGAGGATTCTGGGAGATTGAGTCCGAATCCACAAGGGAGTTCGGTCGATGCGTGACAGTACCCAAAGAGTCCCGGGAGGCCGTGGAGTGAGGCCGACCAGGGCGACCACACCGGCCACCGCCAGACCTCCAAACAGGGGCAGAACCAGAGCCACCGAAGTGCTGGACAGACGGGTGTCCTTCACGAGGACCCCTAAGACAATCAGGGAGAGAACTGGAGAGACCCCTTCGCGGGCGACCCCTAGGTTGAGGAGGAGCAGGCTTCCCAGTATGTCGGCTGTGGAATTCCGCAATGAGCCCTGGGTCCAAGTAGTTCCCTGTCTCCGATGCCATAATTCCTTTCTGCAGGGGATAATTTATGGGAGAAAAAGGCAACTTGGTGTAACTTGGGAGGATTACCAGAGCATTGGGATAGAACAGCTCCTATACCTGTTTCAGAGGCATCTACCTCTACTACAAAAGGCTCAGACGGGTCTGGGTGTTTAAGAATGGGAGCTTTAGTGAATGCTTTCTTTAACTCCTTAAATGCACTTTCTGCTTGTTCAGTCCACCTAAGCTTCTTTGGACCACCTTTTAGCAGTCATGTAAGTAGAGCTGCAATAGTGCTGAAATTACGGATGAAACGGGGGTAAAAATTCGCAAAACCTAGAAATCTCTGTAGTTCCTTGACAGAGACAGGAACAGGCCATTGAATAACTGCATCTACTTTATGGTCATCTATGATGACGCCCTGAGCACTAACGATGTAACCTAGAAATGAAACAGATTCTAGGTGGAATTCACATTTCTCTGCCTTAAAAAACAAATTGTTGTGCAAGACCGAACAAACATGGTGAACATGTGTGGCTTTATCTGGGGAGCACACGAGGATATCATCGAGGTAAGCAATGACATACTTCTCTAGCATGTCTCTTAACACGTCGTTAATGAACGCCTGAAAGACCGAGGGGGCGATAGAGAGTCCGAAGGGCATGACTAAGTATTCATAGTCTTCCATTCGTCCCCCTCCTTTATTCTAATTAAGTTGTAAGCACTCCTGAGGTCTAACTTAGTGAAATACTTGGCCCCTTTTAGTTGTTCTAATGCTACTGGGACTAATGGAAGAGGATACAGGTAAGTTTTGGTTACCTGGTTGAGTACACGATAATCTATACACGGACGTAGTCCGCCATCTTTCTTCTTAATGAAGAAAAAACTAGAAGCTATGGGGTAAGTGGATGGTCGTATGAAACCTTGTTCTAAGGTTTCCTGGATGTACGTGTCTAAAGCCACTTCTTCTTCTTGTGTCAGGGTAGATTCTAGACTTAGGAAACACAGGATTGTCAACTAGCTCAATAGCACAATCATATTCTCTATATGGGGGTAGTTTGGTAGCGTTCTTCTTATTGAATGCTTCTTTTAGGTCTACATATTCTGGAGGGATATCAACAGCACTAATGGCATTAGGGCTTTCTACAGAGGTAGAACAGAGAGAGATTGTGGGCTGGACTATACAGGTTTGCATACAGAAATCGGACCATCGGAGGATAGTGTGATCAGACAAGGAAATAGAGGGGTTATGTTTCTCTAGCCAGGGGAGACCTAATATCACATCAAACTCTGAATGTTCCAGTACTAAAAAGGATAGAGTTTCTTGGTGGAGAGCACTGGTCTTTAATGACAGGGGCTGAGTCACTTGGACGATGGTTCCTATTCCCACAGGTCCTCCATCCAGTGCAGCCACCTTCAGCGGGGTTTTCAGGTCTTCCACAGGTGCTTGAAGTTTCTCCACCAGGCTAGCATGAATGAAGTTCCCCTCTGCTCCCGAATCTAGTAGGGCTGAGACAACAACAGACTGGGGATGACAGTATACAGTGACAGATAACATGAAGGACTTGGAGACCAACCCCTTTGTGGGCACACTCACCACATTAGCACGTGGAGTATACTGCACGTGCTGTCCAGGGGTCGGCGCCTTATGCATGTGTGATCTGGCTCGGCACTCACGAAGCTGATGTCCGGCAGTACCACAGTACAAACACAGATGATTCTTCATCCGGTGCTGTTTTTCCTCTTGTGATAAGCAGGAAGAGTCACATTGCATAGGTTCAGAAGTGTCCAGTGTTGCTGATGTGTCTTTCCCTCTAGTCTGTAGCTTTCTGACATTTCTCTCCGTCTTCGTCTTGCTTTGGTGATGCAGGAGATGATCCAATCGAATGGCGAGAGTGATGAGCTGATCCAAGTTAAGGTCGTCATCCTTACAAGCAAGTTCCGTTAGGATATCGGAATTTAGTCCTTGTCTGAACATAACTAATAACGCTGCCTCATTCCAGCCACTACTAGCTGCTAAGGTGCGGAACTCCAAAGAGTAATCTACTACTGATCGATTTCCTTGACGCAATTTTGACGACAGTTCACCTTCATACTAACTTTGCCTTCATACTGATGATCAAAGTTAGTTTTAAACTCCTGGATGAATTGTGAGTATGATAGAAGCTGAATATTAGTCCAGCTAGCAGTTGCCCACTCTAGAGCCTTGTCCGCCAAGCAAGAAACTATAAACGTAATCTCAGCTTGACCAGAGCTACTGGGGGAATTTTCAAAATAAACTGAGCACTGTAACAAAAACCCTCGGCACTTATCGGGATCACCATCATATTCATCGGGTTTACTAACAGGGAAGACAGCGTGTGAAGCTTCGGCCTGAAATTGGGCTCGATTTACATTAACCTCAGTGTCAGCAAGGCTCATGTTCTGTAGCTGAGTAGTTAGTCCCTTCACACTCTCCACGAGTTGGATTAACTGGGCCTGCTGGTCAGACTGTTGGTGGGCTAATGACTCTAGCGATTGTGTTACACCCGACAATACCTGTTGGTATCTTCCAAGCATTTGTCCTTGCTCTGCAAGAGCCTTCTGGAAAGGCCCCGAATCCGCCATCTGCATTTTGGGTGAGGTATTCTGTAAGGTTTCAAGCAGTCAGACGCTCGCAGATGTAACTTACAGAAAGGGCTTTACTGACAGGAACAAAGTTCAAAGTTGTCATCAAAAACCAGGCAGTGTTCAGATCCAGAAGGCATGAGAAATACACATAGACATACGTCAGACAATGCATCAAATCCAATAAGGGAAAGGCAGAAGCGTGGTCGAAGGTGCAGGTAATTGGTCAAAATCCAAGATCAGAATCAATGCAAACAAATCCAAAGGGCAGAGCAAAAAGGGCAGAGTCGAGAAAACGAAAGGCAAAAAATCATACACGGAATACACAACAACAGAAAAACGCTCAGTAGATCACAATAGTGGATACAATACCTCACAACTTTACTAAGCTAAAGCCCAGGCTTATATACTAAACTAACTGTGTCATATGACAACTAACACAGGTAAATCACATCAATACTCCGGAGATCTAGAGCGCTGATAGGAGCGCGGAGTCATGTGAGAAGTCATGTGATTCTTCAGAGGTTCTTGGGAGATTGAGTCCGTCTCAGTGTCGTTGCCTATGGGAAGCTCGGAAGTCATGTGATCTCCCAGAGGATTCTGGGAGATTGAGTCCAAATCCACAAGGGAGTTCGGTGGATGTGAGACAAGTACAATTTAAGCTAAAAATATTCTTATGAAATTTTAATGAAATACTAATAAAAAGATAAAACACCACAGCAGCACATTACACAGGACATATTTTTGTTATAAATAAAAAGCTCTACATCCATGCATCGACTGTGGGAACATCCGTGGAAGTACCTGTCCAAGATGCTAAAGGTGGTTGATATCCCAGAATACACTGAAAGGGAGACCAGTAGTTGAACTGGTGAGGGAGTTTTGTGCTATCTCGGCCCATTGTGAAAACCTTGACGAGTCTGTGGGATTGTCATGACAGAATAAGCAAAGGCAAAAGGCACAAAACAAACTCCCCAGGAGGAGCGGTCAACGACTGTCAATATGGTGGTAAAACCTTAGGATCTGGGCAGATCAGTAACAAAGTCTACGGCTACATGAGACCAAGGTCTAGCAGAGACCGATAATGGAACAATGGAGCAAGTGGAGCAAGTGGAGCATGAAGCAATGAAAGAATGTATGTCCTTATTCATCCCACCAATATCGATTAGAAAGAAGTTGATGCGTTCGTGTTTCCCCAGGGTGCCCAGACGTGAGTGACAAGTGAGCCCAGGTGATAAGTTGAGTGAGAAACTGATGTGGTACTTAAGTCTTTTCTGGGGGCCACTGATTTGCCACTGTGATATTGGCTAATGCCCTTTCAATTGCCTCATCGATGTCCCAACAAATAGAGGAAATGTAGACTTCAGGTGGTCGAATATGTTCTGGTGTAAGCTGATTGGAAATAGGGTTGTCATTCTGATACATTCTAGATAGAGCATCTGATTTAGTATTCCTGGAATCCAGGCGATAAGTTATGCTGAAATTAAAACGGGAAAAGAATAGGGTCCATCTGGCTTGGCGGCCGTTCAGTCTTTTAGCATTACAGAGGTACCCTAAATTACTGGGGTCAGTTAGTACTACAAAGGGGTAATTAGCTCCCTCTAGCCAGTGCCGCCATTCCTCTAAGGCTAGTTTAGACCGCTAATAACTTTTCAGTATTTCATGTTTGCGCCAGGAAATTGAGGGGTTGTGTTTCTCATGCCAAGGGAGACCTAAGATGAGTTAGAATTCAGAATGTTCAAGAACTTAGAACGGCAGAAGTTCTTTGTGAAGAGTGCTGTTTTCCAGATGAATGAGTTCGGTCATCTTTGTGATGGTTCCAGCACCTACAGGTCCTCCATCCAAGGCTGGAATCTGTAGTTGCTACACCAGACATGAATGAATAAAGTTTCCTTTGGCAACGGAATCCATGAGAGCTGAAACAAAAACAGAACTGGGATGACATCATGCAGTTATTGGCAACAGGAACAATTTTGAAACCAACCCGATTGTGGGAACACTCACCACATTAGCAAGTGGAGTATACTCCATGTGCTTTCCAGGGGTTGGCACCTTCTGTTTTTGTGGTCTGGTTTGGCATTTACGAAGGTGATGACCAGTATTCCCACAGTACAGAAACAGGTTGTTCCTCAGACGACAGACTCTTCCCTCCTCGAAAAGGTGGGATCAATTACACTACATGGGTTCCTCTGATTCTTTATGTTCCACAGGTTCTTGGGGTATTCTCACTCTGGTAACCATCTTTATAGTGGCACATTCTGTTTTGGAGTTTTCTGCAGTTGTGGAGTAGGTGATCCAGTTGAATGGAAAGGGTAATGAGCTGATCTTGAGTCAAGTTATCGTCTTTACAAGCTAGTTCGTTCAAAATGTCAGGATTAAGCCCTTGATGAAATATGCTCCTTCACTCCACTGGCTAGCAGCTAGTGTACGGAACCCTAGGGAATACTCTACTACCAAGAAATTGCTCTGGCGTATTTTCGAAGCAACTCCCCACTGATCTTGCCTTCATATGGATGATAGAAAACAGTTATGAATTCTTTAATAAACTGGTGTAAGAGAGGCGATGTATGTGAGGCCACCTGGCCATGGCACATTCTAAGGATCTGTCAGTTAAACGAGAAACAATTAAGGATATCTTAGCTTGATCAGAGCTTACTGGGGAGTTCTCAAACATACAGAGCATTAGAGTAAAAAACCCACGACACTAATCAGGGTTCCCCTCAAATTTATCGGGCTTACTCACGGGGAACACAGCATGTGGGGCTTCAGCTTGAGCGGATGGGCTGGCGGAGCTTGCTTCTGTTTCTGCAGTGCTCAAATTCTGAAGCTGACTAGTGAGCCCTTTCACACTCACTACTAGTTGTACCAGTTGAGCTTGCTGTTCAGACTGTTGGTGAGCTAGTGACTCGAACGAGTGTGTAACTCCTGATAACACTTGTGGATGTCGGCCAAGCAATTGTCCTTGTTCAGCCAAAGCTTTTTCAAAAGTCTCCAGGTTCAGCGTCTGCATAGCTGGCGAGTTATTCTGTAACGTGCCAGAAAGATTCAGATGAAAGAGAAAAAGAGGCTTTACTGACAGGATTGAAATCCAGGTTCGTGGTCAAAAAACAAGCATGGGTCATCCAGAAAAGACAGCCAGTACAAAAATACAAACATAACAACAGGCAAACAATCGCAAAGGGTCAGACAAAAAAGCTGAGTCGAGAGAACAGGCAAAAAGGTCATAAACTGGAGTATTACAAACAATAGAACTAGTAGATCTGTAAAGATGCAATACCTTGCAACTTGACTATCCTTAAGCTCAGGCTTATAAACTAAACCACGAAGATCATATGACGCACAAGACAGGTGAACAGAATTAGTATTCCGGTGAATGAGAGCGCTGATTGTAGCGCGAGGGAAGGTCAGGAGTCACTGGGGTCAGGTGAACCCTCTGGGAGATGGAGTCTGAGTGTGTCAGAGCCAGAGGAATGCGTGACATTAGGGCCGTGGATTAGAGCTTGGGGGTGTGACCTGAGTGAGTACATCCTGTTTCGTGTAAAGGTAATAATACCCTGCCCTAAGAAAGTGAAACAAATTTTTTGGTCGAGCAGAAGTACAAGAAGTTTTTTTTTTTTACCCCCAATTCATTTCTATGGGAAAAAAAACATAATTTAACAAAGACTGTATGAAAACCGTACGTCAGATCAAAAGGCTGTATATAACCACACCATTCCTGATCAGCCCAAACATGCTAAATGAATGAACGGTGTCAATATACTGAAAACTGCGTGATGAGTTAGCAGAAAAGAAATCTGGCAGAAAAATCAAAGCAATGTGCAATCACTAATAACATACATTGAATAACAATAGTTACCACTAATAATTTAAAAGGGAACATTCTTGAATGGACTTTGAGTTGGCTGGAGAAGCCAGCTAATAACATTGAATTATTAAAATAGTTGTAGACTGTTGTTGGTGGTTACTAAGGTGTTGCCAGGTCATTGCTACGGTGTCCCAGGTTGTTGCTAGGCAAACACACAAGATCTCATGCCCAAGTATAATTCTGGCATTTATATATTTGGTGAATAGGTACACACCTGTTCTTCTATTTCATCAAAGAGTACTAAGTTTGAAAATATGTACTTTGCTCCATGACTATTAATCAATAGTAGTATTAATCAATCAATTAATCAGTAGTAGTAACCACAAGTAGTTACCACCTACCTTTGTTATCATCTTCAATATAAACTACCTTACCCCTGTATGCCCCCCTGAGAATAGCAACCCATGCTGACCAGTTTGTACCATTGCAAAGCCACATTTCATTGCCCCACTGATTCTTCCATAAATTAAAATCTGAAGCACAGCTGTTTGTTTCTTGTAGAAAATAAATATCAGCTCTTCTTTGTTGTAAGAAGAAGAAAACAGATTTCTTTTTGTTTATGTAGCACAAGCCTCTGACATTAAACAAAACCAATAAAAGACTAAGAAAATCATATATAATCATATATAATCGTATATAACATATTAAAATGTATCTCTGAACAAGGTATGAGTATAAAGTATCTCAAGATATTAAATTGAATCACACCCAGCTTAATGTTCAAGCAGACAGAGTACAGTTTAATTGTTCAAGTTTAGTGAGTCCCAAGAGCTAGTGGAGCTCAGAGTGTAGATATGCTGAGTAAACTGGGAGGATTAGTAACAGTCCGTAGTGTGTTATTCATGTTCTGGTTGGTGTTACTGGTGTAATCAGTTTAACAGCTCAGTTTAATAGCTCAGTTTATTAGTTTTGCTAATATTGAGGGGGAGGTTGTTGGCGGTGCACCACTCTGTTAGGAGATTTGATCCCTCCCTATTTTGTCCCACATCGACGTTGGTGTTGTTGTCATCACCACACTTGATGATGGTGTTGGAGCTGTATTTGCGATGCAGTCATCAGTGTACAGTGTGTAGAGCATGGGTAAAGGACGCAGCCTTGTGGGCATCCTGTTCTCAGTGTGAGGGAGGGGCAGGTGTGTTCTGCAGGTGAGGAAGTCAAAAGAGCTTAAGAGGGGGAAAGCTTTGTAAATTAAAATGCATCCCACATAGTTTACTTTAGTCTGGCAGAAATGACACTTGTCAGTGGAGACTTTGAGACCATACGCCTATAATCTTTCCAGATCTCTGCGCAAACATTCTTTGCGTTCTTCGAGTTTTATTCAGTCAAGAAAAATTAACCTTCAGTCAGATGTTTCTACCAAATGAGGGCTAAGGGGCGCTAGGCTAGAGGGATGTTAGTTTCACGCTATACCCGCATTTAATATCATTGTCCAGTTTAAACTGACATTTCAAGTGTGTAACTTGTATGAAAGTAACTTATTTTGTAAAGACTTAAATTTAATAAGGAATTTCACAGATTTTTCAAAATGTCTGCATAATTCATTGGTTAAGATGTAAACAGTCATTCAGAGTGGTTTGGTGTGAAATGGTTGATTACACAGACTCAGATTTCTTTACAGTGGTGGTGATAGGAACCTTAGGTCACCATGACTACAACACAAATATAGACATTTTATTTAATATCAAAACCACCAGTGAACCTACACGAGTCTTTAGAGTGTTTATATGGAATGTTGATGATGGAAAATAGTGGAAATAGCAGAACCATTTAAGTCAAAACTGTCATGAAGCAATGTCTCAGATACCAGACAGAGTAATTTTTATCATTTCATGTAATGATTTTCTGTGAGAGAGCTTTTAGAGGCATTAAACTCTTCAGATGTCTGGTTCCTATCACCACCACTGTGAACAATTAGTTAAGCTGTTAAACCAATGACCAGTGATGTCCATCTGGTAATTCTTCTGCACAGTTATGCTTAATGTCCTATACACTTTGCTAGCTAGCTAATAGTGCCAAACTAGCAGTAGTGTGTTCGGTCAGTTATATGTGTGACTGACCTTCACTGCAGCATCACTGAATGTGTTTCAGAGTCATTTTAGCACAGAATGAGTGCAGTAGGTGAGAATGTGTAATTGCAGAGAGGAGAGGGGCTGTTTCCCTTTTTACATTAGAATTTTGCCGTCTTTCCAGCTTGGTGTCCTTTAATAATGTAGATTCACATGATTTATTACAGAGTGCAAATGCATATAAGATAAAATACATTTTAACAATCATATTCACACCTTTATTTCATAATCACTTTACACAAAACCGTGCAGTTCTGGAAATGCATGTTCATTTATATAAAAGTGATTAAATCCTTATATAAATAAAATGTCAATACTGGTATACTGATTAGCCAATTAAAATTGAAGTACTGGGGGGGCTCCCGAGTGGCGCAACCGTCCAAGCATTGGTCCTGTAATCAGGAGATCGCGAGTTAAATCCCTGGTGATGCTACAGCCATCCGTAGCCAGGAGTCCAAGAGAGCACAATTGGCCTCGCTCTCTCCGGGTGGGTAGGATGGCCCCTCCTTCTCCCCCCATCACTTAATGCAATGCTAGTCAGTGCAGGCGTCTGTTAGCTGACGTAACAGATCTGGCGGTTGGCGCTTTCCTCCGAGCGCGTTCAGCTGTCCAATGACGTTGCGTGAGCGGCAGTTCGAAAAGAAGCGGTGGGCTGGTTTCACAGGTCTCGGAGGAAGCCTGTGTTAGCCTTCACCCTCCTAGCGTTGGTAGTATTGTGTGATTGGGGGAGTCCTAACTAGAGGGTGGAATTGGAAACGACTAAATTGGGGAGAAAATCGGGTAAAAAATAAAATAAAAAATTGAAGTACTGAATTTGAATTTGCATTTGGAAATTAAATTAAATGCAAACACAGAAATAAAATGACATTTTACATAAATACATTTTCATTTTTCTACTGATATGCTTCAATAATTCTCAATGTGCCCATAAAATGAATCCAGATGAAGAATTGCCAGTTAAACATCACCGGTTGCTGCTAAAATCATTTAAACTGGTTTTCACTTCATTCTGTCTGTAACTGGATGTATGTTGCACTTGTTAGAGCAGACTGAGCAGGTCAGCAGCTAGCTAAAGGGTTAACAAGCTGACACTACAATAATAAAAGCTTCAAGTTACTTTTTGCATTATTAAATAGTTTAGATACAAAGGGACAAAAATGGACTGAATCAGACATAAAATAATAACATGACACATTTTCTTTTACTTCATTATAAACAATCATCAACAACACTTCAGTTCCCATCTGGATATTTCACCCAGAATCTCAAATACAGTGGTAAAACATGAAGTGGATGAATTTCAATAACTTAGAATTCATAAACAAATTACACAAGATATTGTTTGTGTAACGTAAAAACAACTATTATAAAATACAGAAATACATACATTACATATATAATTCAATTAAAATATGGAATTAGGTAAAACTCCATTCATTTTTCTTTTTTTTTGTCTCCCCAGAATGGAAACTTTACCCTCTTCAGTGCGCAGAGTACGCTGTGTGGCAAAGCGCACTGTGCAGCGTGCAAGCAAATATGACTTTTCTGGAGACTCTGTAAGAGTCAGTGAGACTGAAAATGTGGCTCTGTGTTCCCTCTGTGATGGTGATAAAATTTATCTGATTACTCTTAAAGAGGATCAGATCTCTAAACTACAGGAGGGAGAGACTTACATTATAAACAATGCCACAGTGAAGGAGGACCATCCAGTCTCTGAAATGATCCTGGGAAATGAAGCAGGAGTGTTCCGGACGGCCCCACTACAGCTGGATGAAAAATTAATTCATCGTGCAAAAGAGAGCATCAATCCTTCTTCGAGGAGAGCAGGTCTGAATGATCCAGGACTGTACCTGAAAAAGGGCTACATAACCCTGACAGGAAAAGTAGTTTCAGTAAGTATTTTGATGTTTCCTGGTTCATCAGTTTGTTCATGTTCCTCAACATCAGGTCACTCTTGGCTACGGTGACAAACAAAGAGGGAAAAATGAGAAGTCAGAGTGATCCAGATACAGAGAGGCCTAAATCTGGATTCTTGCTCAAACACTTAGAGACGTTCCAGAGTCTTTAAAAGGTCTTAATTTTTCTGACATTTTGGCAACTTAAAGGCTTAATTAAGTATAAAATATTTTTCATCTGAGTTTCACAGCACATTCAGATGAACCCTTTTAGATCAATATTATGTTCTAGGGACAACAAAACAAATATGAGCACAGCATTTCAGCATTAAACACCCACTTAGGAAAAATAAACATATTAGTTTACTGAAAACATTAAGTGACAGTTTTTCTATTGCTTATTAAACAGTTTACTAACTTTCTCTAATGCAGATGCTTCTCAATGAATGTGAGGATTAAGCTAATGTGGTGATGTTAGGGATGTGCAGAATTCAGTGTTCAGTAATAATTATTAGTCTTATTTAATCTTTGAGGAGTGTCACTCTTTCTCTGGCTCTCTATTGATAGATATTATTGTACTCACTCTGTTTATCCTCTTTAGCTGGGAGCTCCCCGGCAGACTGAGGGAGACATCCCTGTGAGAGATGTTGTGATCGGGGAGGCTCGTGTTAAGGTGACAGTGTCACTCCAGAAGGAGGCAGCAACTAAGCCACTCCAGCCAGGCCAGATGATTAAGATCACTTACATCAAAGTGGAGAAAATCCAAGCACATGAAAAAAAACTGATGTCGTCTGATTACACAGTTGTTTCTGTGAGTATTATGAACTTTTCTGTCTCTCCATCAAGACCTTCCAAATCCAGACTTCAAGTTTCCTGTTCAGCAGATCCTCCTCTTGTTGGCTCGAACTGCACACCTGAACCACTTAAAACATCACTATCCTCAGTAATAGAGGGCTTTTAAAAGGTTTTTCTTTATTTTATAGTCTGATG
The DNA here is from genome assembly GCF_904425465.1 of Colossoma macropomum. Lineage (NCBI taxonomy): Eukaryota > Metazoa > Chordata > Actinopteri > Characiformes > Serrasalmidae > Colossoma > Colossoma macropomum. The sequence goes on from NW_023494800.1 coordinate 30,526,309, forward strand.
TTGCACATAAAAAATATAACTAAATGTAGAAAATTGCAGGGCCCTGCAGACCTTTAACAGTGTTTATCAGTACACAAAACAACAAAGATAGAATTCTGTACTTTAGCATAATGTTTTATATGTAAAATATTCTTTCTTTTTTGGTTTTAGGTGAAAAAGTTTCAATGAATGACTTTTATGTTTTAAAGTATATAAAAACTACAGATCAAATGTTTCTGTTTTAGAAGGAGAACTGAGAGGAGACGTGTAGAAGAAACTAATGTGAGACAGGAAATGTGCGGAGGGGATGGGGGAACAGCTCTGTTTTTTGTGATCAATATTTTATTCGTTTTTTTAACAGATATGTGTGACTTAAAATAAAATAAGTATGGCATGAGTTTTAATATTTTTAATATAAAATATTAGCCTATATTTTAGCTGATTTAGCTTTGTTTGTCATTGCAGTAGTCTGCTCCAGGGAAACAATATAGTAGAACCATAACCATTGATAGACACATATTTGGGTTAAATCATTTATGTGTAAGTCTGTTTAGCAGCGGAAAATTAGCAAAGATTAATCCTTTTTGAGTTAATGTGAAAGTGAAAAACTATCATCATTTAATAAACAGAGATATGGATTTTGATTAATAGGAATTTTATGTTTATCAGATGGTAAGGACCCAGAATTTGCTAATTTTGCTGCAATCCCAAAACATATGCAGAAAAGTGCCGACAGAATTAATGCTGCAAACCGTACGATACGGCATGAGACCCCTGTCCATTTAATGTGTTGAGTATGGTGTGGAGTCGGCCCTGTGTGTACATTTAAAATCATTGAATTGATGAGCAAGATTCAGGTTAGTCAACAGTCAGGTTAGACCATGTTTGGTCCCACATAGGATGGAATCCCAGCTGGTTCAGTTTCCATTCCAACTTAAATATCATTTGTAATCTCTGTTTACAAACTGGGTGGTTAAACCATTCAGACATCAGGTGGGAAGGAACCGGACTCTCCCAGGGTACTTTGTACGCCTTCGTGGCAGATCTGAGTCTGACATATAGAAAGTATTTTTCTTTTCTATCTGAATAGGTCCATTAAGCAGAATAGGTAAAAATACCCTCTTTCCTCCAAGCGGGATATACTAAAGGGTGTCCACCAGATAAAAAGTTAAAGTTGTGCTATGGTGATGTGAAGGAATTAAACTTACACAGTGCACCATTTTTTTCAGCCACCATCCAGACATTTAAAGTTGTAATACTTTTCCCCAAATATTAAACTTGTTTTCTTCTGTCCAAGGCCGGTGTAAGGCCAGTCATGAGGCATGTGAGGTTTGATCAAGACCTCCTCAATGAGTCGCCAAGGACCTTTTGAGTATAACCAAGTGGCCGCAGCCCTTAGCTGAAAGGACAAATAATAAAGATTTAGATTTGGCCAGGAAAGACCACTTACTTCCTTCTGTCACTGTAGAGTAACCTGCCTTATTCTGGTTTCCCACCCCAAATTAATTTAGATATCAAGCAGTTTACTTCATCATTGTAGAGAAAGAGGAAGCATAAAAAAGGAAATTAATTTCAGGAAGGATATTTATTTACATTGATCTAGATCAGCTCAGATCTTCTGTATTAGGGTATTACAATTTTCTTTTATTATCATTGATGATGATGGATTTTTATTCCTAAATAAATAAATGAGTTACTGATATAAATTGATAGGGGTAACTGTAATGATTTGGCCGTTAATGATTAACGATTTAAATAATAATTAAAGGCAAAGGATTTGATTTAGTCCAGTTAATCTCATACCCTGAGAATGATTTGAATATGTCAAATAATTGCAAAGATGATTAATAGAACATTCTATATTGGACAAATATATAAGTAAGTCATCAGCAAATAAAGAAATGTGACAAACAATACTATATATTGTTATCGGCTTTAGATGAACATCTATGTTTTTAACTCATTTTCTGTTATAAATATTGTTTTTGCTGAATCACTGAAGGCAACTCCACACGAGTTAATTCACAAAACATTCTGGAGGAATGATATGACAAAACAATATTGACCTGGGGAGAGCTAGGTGCTCTGTTTTTAGCGTCTTAGATCACCAAAGTATATTTAATCTCTTCCATTTATGTTTTGTTTGTGTACGTATAGTATGTTTGTTTTGGGCTTTGAGCAGTTTTGTTAGTAAACGTTCATATTCAACCAATTAATTCCTTAATTTCATGAACCTCACTTTCCTTTATTCCTTCTCTAAACCCTTGAACACATTTCAAGCACAGAACTTTTCCTTGCTTTAAGCTGTGCTTGCTATTATTTTCAGCTGAAAATGTGTGTAGTTTTAATGTTGCAGGCCAGATTTCTTATGAGGTCAATCATGTGGACGGGTCAAGGTAGCTGTGCTCCCTCAGTAATTATTTTTGCTCCCATGTCCAACTGATCCTGTGACAGGGACTGACCACCAAAAGTTAGTATGTCAGGTTGGAAATGTGTGTCAATCTACACACAAAAAAGTTGGGATGCTGTGCAAAGTGTAAATAAAAACAAAATGCAATGATGTGCAAATAATTATAACTTTATATTTCATTAAAAATAGTACAAAGGCAACATATCAAATTTTATTGTTTTTTGAAAAATATATGCCCATTTTGAATTTGATGCCAATAACACGTTCCAAAAAAGTTGGGACGGAGCAACAAAAGGCCTGTAAAGTTGTGTAATGCTAAAAAAACACCTTGTGGTTAATTGGCCTCAGGTCAGTAATATGATTGAGTATAAAAGAGCATCTCAGAGAGGCGGAGTCTTTCAGAAGTAAAGATGAGGAGGGGTTCACCACTCTGTGAAAGACTGTAACATCAAATAGTGCAACAATTCAAGAATAACATTTCTCAAAGTAAAACAGCGAAGAACTGTTCGTCATCTATGGTACATAATAACATTAAAAGATTCAGAGAATCTGGAGAAATCTCTGGCCATTTGCTGGCCGTGATCTTTGGGCCCTCAGGGCAGCACTGCATTAAAAACAGACATGATTCTGTAGTGGAAATCACTGCATGGGCTCAGAAACACTTCTGAAAAACAGTGTCTTTGAAAACAGTTCATCGCAGCATCAACAAATGCAAGTTAAAACTCTAAAACACAAAGAAGAACCCAGATATAAACAGAAATGCTGCCGCCTTCTCTGGGCCTCAGCTCATTTAAAATGGACTGAGGTGAAGTGGAAAAGTGTCCTGTGGTCTGACAAATAAACATTTGAAATTCTTTTTGGAAATCATGGACACTGTGTCCTCCGGGCTAAAGACCACTCAGCTTGTTATCAGTGCACAGTTCAAAAGCCAGTATTCATAATGGTACAGGGGGGCAGTAGTGCACATGGCATGGGTGACGTGCACATCTGTAAAAGGCACCATTTATGCTGAATGATATATACATGTTTTGGCAACATATACTGCCATCCAGATGATGTCTTTTTCAGGGAAGGCCTTGATTATTTCAGCAAGACAATGTCAAACTACATTCTGCATGTATTACAACTCCATATTTGCTCTGTATTAAAAGAGTCCAGGTGCTAAACTGACCTGCCTGCAGTCCAGATCTGTCACCACTGATAACATTTGGTGCATTACTGAATGAAAAATATGACAAAGGAGACCCTGAACTGATGAGCAGCTGAAATCCTGTATCAAACAAAAATGAGAAACTGTTTCACTTTCTAAACTACAGCAGTGTCTCCTCAGTTCCCAAACACTTACAGAGTGCTGTTAAAAGAAGAGGTGATGAAACACAGTGGTAAACAGGCCCCCGTCCCAACTTTTTGGGAATGTGTTGTTGGCATCAAATTCAAAATGGGCATATATTTTTCAAAAAAACAATAAAATTTCTCAGTTTCAACATTTGATTTGTTGTCTTTGTAGTGAGTGTTTTCCTTTAAAATATGGTTCACATTATTTGCACATCACTGCATTCTATTTTTACTTACATTCTGTACAGCGTGCCATTTTTTCTAGAAATTGGGTTGTACCCAGAAATTCTGTTTTATGAATCATCAATTTACCATTAATGTGAATTTTTACATGCAACCATTTTGAGATCAAATCTGTGTATACAAATCTTTTAGAAATGAGGCCACTGTTATTTAGTGGATTCCACCATTATATTTAACAGTAGGTATCGGGTGCTTTCCACTGTATGTGTCCCTTTTTCGTCAAAATTGATGGTGTGCATGACAAAAAAAATTGACCATATCACACAATTCCATGAGTTAGTTCTGGTGCTGCATTTTATGGTTTGCACTTAGGAAAGACTGCTAAATGATGTAAATGTAAAATGTAAATGTAAAGACTTCTTTTGTGGGAAACATCTGGTCATGGAGGTGGTATCAGAGAGAGGATTTTAAAATGAGAAAACCCTAAAATTCACCTAAACTGCGCAGTTGGGTTCCTCTTTGTCTCCTCTCTGTATCTAGGGGCAGTGTGCTCATGTGTCCTCTACCTGGCTAATTTTCAGCTGTTTAAAAACCTTTTTTTTCTTAATTATCATCCTGACTGTGCTTAACGGCAATTTCAACTGAATACTAATGGTTTTATAACCACTCCTAACCTGTGAAGGTCCACATCCATCTGTCTCACTGGAGCTGACAGATCTTTGGTGTTCCTCATGTTGATGGATGGTAAAAGGATTTCAAATGTCTGTAACCTTATTTTTAAACCCCAGGGAAACAGGAAATGGTCATAGAAAACAGAGTTCCTGGAGAATAGGAGTAATATAAAGAAATGTACATTTCTTTGGTTTTATAATAATGTTCTTTAGGGGTGTCAATAATTTGGCCCCCTCAGTGTCTCAAAGAAAACACTGTTTTTAAAAAAATAACACTCTTGTAGGAATGATGTCTTTTGATAAACGATGAACAATTTACACACATTTTAGAGGAACAACTGAATCATTATATGTTGTTTACTTTGTATGATTGTTTTCCCAGTTTGTTTAGGGGAGCCTATAATTCTGTGTGTGTGTCCAGTACACAGCTGTCATGCATACATATATATATATATATATATATATATATATATAAAATATTCTTATCTTTTTAAAATAAGATACTAACAGATGAGCCGGAAGAAGAAAGCCTCATAAAGGTTGTGGGATTTTCTACAGAAGACGACGAATTAGTTCTTCTGACAGAGGATCAGGAGGAGCTGAGTGTCGCCCACAGACTGTCCTCTGAAGATGCTGACCAGCTACAAAGAAAACTGCCAGTAAAGCTGAAAATAACCAGAAGGCACAAAGAGGTTATGTAAGTAGAAATGCCTAATTCTGATATTTGTTGTCCGCTGCTCATCATGTTTAAACATTCTATTCTGAATGCTTTACCAACTTCTAACCAATCTTACACTTGTTCTTCCAACGCTAAAACAATGTTTTCTTTGCATTACATCCATGTTAAACAACTTCATTTTTAATATTTTACCAAAAATATCACAGTAAATGATTGCCAAATATGAACTGAACATTTTGGTATTTTCATTTCATTCCTAATCAGACAAAAGGCTCCCGTTTTAAAAAATCTGAAAAAAGTCAGTGTGTTCAGTGATTTGAATTCAAATATCTGAATTTCCTTTAAATCTACACAAAGTTTTTCTAATAAGCAACTGTGTTAAACAGAAAGTTTCTGACTGCTCCACCTTCTCTGGATGGAAATTTAATTCATCGTATGAACAAGAGCATCAGTCGTTCTTCAGACAGAGCTGTTCTGAATGATCCAGTTCCAGTAGTTTCGGTAAGTATTATGATGTTACCTGGTTCATCAGTTTGTTCATTCAAGAGCAAAATGTACTGAATATCAATTTAATTACAATATTGAATTTAGAGAAAAGGAGAAAAGAAACCAGCCTGTCATTGTACAGAAATATTTAGACTAAGCAATGATAATGATGACTGTTAGAGGCCTATCAAAGTAACTATAAGAAACAGATCTGTGAAAGTCACTGTTACCAGTGAAAACCAGTAACCACTGTTAAAAGCAAATCACAGAGAGCCATGACCGTCAGTGTCTACTGTTAGAGGCCTGTAATGAAGATCTGTTGAATGAAAATGAGAAGAGCTCAGAGTTTTGTGAGGCAGGTGAAGCAATGTCTGTGATTAAATAGTTTGAGTCAGCAGCAGCAGCATCATCAGGAGGATCAGTGGCATACAGGTTTGCACAGTGTTGTACAGCAACAAGCTTCACGGTCAAACTGGTCCAGAAAGAGCAGCAGATGAAGCAACAGCATCAGACACACAGGATTGGCAGGTGTTCAGTTCGGCAAAGAGACACACAGAGAGTCAGTTCTGTAAAGAGTGACTGATCACAGTTTACAGTATTAACAGAGCAGCAGAGACTCTGGCAGGTCTAGTTATTACAGCCTAACTAAAAGGGAGAAACCAGAGAGGTAACAGAGTCATGAGGCTCCCTGAGATGTCAGAGTCCCTCCACTCCACCGTCAACAAACCTGAGTGAGTGAGTGCGTGAGAGCAGCAGGACGACGGCACTAACACGCTCAGTTTACCATAATACTCTGTGACCATGAACCCCCACATCTGCACCTTTAATATGACGGGGAAAACTAATTACCAAAGTCTTGACTAAACAAGTGGGTTTTTAGCCTAGACTCAGCTGTGTCTGTGTAACGTGCGACCAGAGAGCAGACGCTCGCGGACGTAAAAAAGTGATGAAGCTTTACTAGAGTTATTGTCGTTGGTACACAGGCACAGCAAAATACACTGAAGGCACAACACAAGAGGGCTAGGCAGATCAAAGTCCAGAGTACAGGCAAAAGTCCAAAACCAGATATCAATCCAACCGTGCAACAGTACAAAAGGGCAAATCCGAAAATCCAAGAAACAAATCCAGAAACACAAGGTCATAACAGGGGAGATCAAAAAACCAGAATGAACGCTTAGTAGTTTTCAAGAAAACAATACCTCGCAAAGGTCCTATGCTAAGCCCGGGCTAATATACTAAACTAAACAGATCACATGACATAAACACACAGGTGAGAGTGATCAGTATTCCGGAGAGCTAGAGCAGCGATTGGTTGCTGCTGCTCTTCCTGGTGTCATGTGATGAAGCGGAGGATTCTGGGAATCGTAGTTTGGAGGCTGGCTGGCCGAATACGTGACAGTACCCCCCTCCAAAGAGTCCTGGCTGGCCTTGGAACGAGGGCGACCAGGACGACCACCCCGTCCCCCACCAGTCCTGGGAACAGGGGCCGACCCAGAGCTGCCGAGGCGCTGGACCGCCTGTGAACTCTCACGTGGTCTCTGCAGACGAGCTGGAAGGGATGCGGGTGGCCCTCTACGTGGGCGACCCCTGGGACGCGGAGCAGGTTTCTCAGGGTGCTGGCTGGGGAAATCCGCCACGAGCCCAGGGTCCAGAATGTCCTTGGCCGGCACCCAACACTGCTCCTCAGGTCCGTAGCCCTCCCAATCCACAAGATATTGCAAGAGACTGCCTCTTCTTCTGGAGTCCAGCAGCCTACGGACAGCGTAGACCGGTGCCCCTTCTATCATTTCTGGCGGGGAAGGTGTAGCATCCGGCGACACCTTGTCCAACGGCCCTGCAACAAACGGTTTCAATAAAGACACATGAAAAGAAGGTGATACTCGAAATCTAGGGGGTAATTCTAATCTGTACGTCACATCATTTATTTTCTTAACTATTTTAAATGGTCCAATGTATTTAGGGAGTAACTTCCTACTTCCCTCTCTATGGCGAAAATCTCGTGTAGCCAGCCAGACTCGGTCCCCAGGCTGATATTCCAGAGTGGGTCCTCTGTGCCGGTCCGCCTGTTCTTTATGTCTTTGGAGAACTTCCTCAATCCGGCGGTGCGTCTCCTCCCAGAACTGCTCACTCCGTTTCATCCAGTCGTCGACCGCAGGGACCTCTGTTTCCATCCCAGTCCATGGGGCCAAAGGGGGCTGATACCCCAATACACACTGAAAAGGGGTCAAACCTGTCGAGGAACTGATCAAAGAGTTTTGTGCTATTTCAGCCCAGGTTAAAAATCGATACCAGTCAGTGGGGTTGTTGTGACAAAAAATCCTTAAAAACTTTCCAAGTTCCTGATTCATCCTTTCACACTGTCCATTTGCTTGAGGATGATATCCAGAAGTTAAGCTCACAGAGACTCCAATCTGCTCAAAAAAGGCTGACCATACCTGTGAGGTAAATTGTGGCCCTCGGTCAGAGACAATGTCCTCCGGGATCCCGAAAAATCTAAACACATGGTTAAACATGGCTTCTGCCGTTTGGAAAGCCGTGGGCAAGTGAGGAAACGGAACAAAACGTACCCCCCTGGAGAATCTATCCACCACAGTCAGAATTGTGATGAAACCTTGGGATTCGGGAAGTTCAGTTATAAAATCTATAGCTAAATGTGACCAGGGTCTGTCAGGAACTGGAAGGGGCATCAACTTGCCTGCGGGTAAAGTCTTAGGGGTTTTACATTGTGAACAGACTGAACATGATTGCACGAATGTATGAACGTCCTTACTCATTGATTCCCACCAGTATCTATTTGATATTAACTGATGGGTACGTGTTTCTCCCGGATGACCCGTCACAATGGAGGAGTGTGCCCATGTAATTAAGCGATCTCTACATTCTAGAGGGACATATTTCTTCCCTGGGGGGCACTGACTAGGCACCGAAGCATTAGTTAGCGCAGCGTCAATGGCTTCATCTATTTCCCAACGTATAGCTGATGTAATAAGGTCTGGGGGTAAAACGGTCTTGTGGCTATCAGGGTCTAACTCTTGACTTGACTCTTGGTGTACACGCGAAAGCGCATCGGCTTTTGTGTTACGAGACCCAGGCCTGTAAGTGATGGTAAAGTTAAAACAGGCAAAAAACAATGACCCCCTAGCTTGTCTGGAATTCAGTCTTCGAGCGTTCCTGAGATATTCTAAATTCTTATGGTCAGTAAGCACCGTAAATGGATGGTTAGCTCCCTCGAGCCAATGTCTCCATTCCTCTAGAGCTAACTTTACCACTAGTAGCTCTCTATCCCCAATTCCATAATTTCTTTCTGCTGCTGACAATTTGTGTGAAAAAAGGCGACTGGGTGCAACTTTAGTGGTGATCCAACTCTTTGTGACAAAACTGCCCCCACCCCAGTCTCTGAGGCATCTGCTTCTACCACGAATGGCTTGGAAGGATCGGGGTGTGTGAGAATGGGAGCTGTAGTGAAGGCTTCCTTAAGGTCTTGAAATGCTTTCTCTGCTTGCTCATTCCATCTGATCCTCTTAGGGGCGCCCTTGAGTAGAGATGTGAGTGGTGCGGCTTTAGTACTGAAATTTCGGATAAACCTTTGATAGAAATTAGCAAAACCTAGGAATCGTTGTAGCTCTTTGACTAAAGTGGGTGCAGGCCAATTAACCACTGCGTCGACCTTGTGATCATCCATGAAAACCCCTTGACTACTGACTACATAACCCAAAAAGTTGACAGACTCAAGATCGAATTCACATTTCTCTCCTTTTACATACAGATTATTCTCGAGAAGTCTCTCCAACACTGCTCGAACCTGCAGCACATGGGTCTCTTTGTCTGGGGAATAAATCAAAATATCATTCAGATAAGCAATTACAAATTGACCTAGCATGTCCCGTAGTACCTCATTAATAAATGCCTGGAACACAGAGGGCGCTATAGAGAGCCCAAAGGGCATCACGAGGTACTCATAGTGCCCCCTAGTGGTCATAAAGGCTGTCTTCCACTCGTCTCCCTCTTGGATACATATTAAATTGTAGGCACTTCTGAGGTCTAATTTGGTGAATATTTTAGCCCCCTTTAACTGTTCCAAGGCTACGGGCACCAGAGGAAGCGGATAGGGATATGGCTTCGTAATGTTATTGAGTGCTCGATAATCGATACAAGGCCGAAGTCCTCCATCTTTCTTCTTAATGAAGAAGAAACTAGAAGAGATTGGGGAGGTAGATGGTCTAATAAAGCCTTGTTCGAGCGCTTCTTGAATGTATACATCTAACGCCTTCTGTTCTTCCTGGGTTAAAGGATAAACTCTGGCCTTAGGGAATGTATGGTCTTCAATTAAATCTATGGCGCAGTCATGGGTTCTATGTGGGGGTATTCTATGTAGTAATTGTGTGATCGGACCATGAGTTCAAGAGGTTGTGTTTCTCTAGCCACGGGAGTCCTAAAATGATCTCGAATTCAGTTTGCTCTAGGACTAAAAAAGACAATGTCTCTTGATGAAGGGCACTGGTCTGGACGGCTAGGGGCTTGGTGATCTGGGAAATTGTTCCGGCTCCTACCGGTCCTCCATTCAGTGCTACCACCTTCAAGGCATTAGGCAGTTCCTCCACAGGAATGTTGAGTACCTTCACGATCTTGGCTTGAATAAAGTTTCCTTCCGCTCCGGAATCTAAAAGGGCTGAAACAATAACAGAATCGGGATGACAGTATATACTGATAGGTAGCATAAATGATTTAGAGACCAACCCTTTTGTGGGAACACTCACCACATTAGCACGCGGAGTAGACTCCACGTGCTTTCCAAGGGTTGGCGCCTTGCTAGTTTGTGGTCTCACAGCACAATCCTTGATCTGATGACCAGACTTCCCACAATATAGACAAAGGTGATCTCTCATCCTGCGTCTCCTTTCTTCCGGAGTTAGTCGCGTTGATTCACATTGCATGGGTTCAGGGGCTTCCAGTGACTCCGTAGTACTTGGTGATCTGGTGAAACTGCGTCTGACATTCTTGTGATACTTCTTCTTGACCCGATGTTGTAACAGATGATCGATTTTAATAGCCAGATTCACTAGTTCATCTAAGGACAGGTCGTCATCCTTACATGCTAGTTCGTTCAAGATGTCGAGTCTGAGTCCTTGTCTAAACACAACCACCAATGCAGCCTCGTTCCAACCACTACTGGCTGCTAAAGTCCGAAACTCCAGAGCGTAATCCACTACGGAACGAGCCCCTTGCTTGAGCTGAGCCAATAATTCCCCACTAATTCTCCCTTCATAAGGATGGTCAAATACAGTTTTGAATGCACGTAAAAATTGCACATACGAAAGGCGGCGTATTCTATTCCAGCTTGCGGTAGCCCACTCTAAAGCTTTATCCGCTAGCCTGGAAACTATAAAGGAAATCTTCGCCTGGTCATTACTAGCGGGAGAATTATCAAAATAAACGGAACATTGGAGTAAAAACCCTCGGCATTTATCTGGGTTACCGTCAAACTTATCAGGCTTACTAACCGGAAAAACAGCAAGAGAGTTCAGATCCTGAGCAGCTGGGCTAACCTCAGTTTCAGTGACGTTCAGAGTCTGTAACTGACTGCTTAAACCTTTAACGCTTGCTACGAGCTGGGCTAGCTGAGAGTGTTGTTCAGCTTGCTGTTGAGCTAGCGATTCAAGTGAGTTAGTTACCCCAGAAAGAACTTGCTGATGTCTGCCGAGTAGCTGTCCTTGTTCCATTAGTGCCTTCTGAAAAGCTTCTAAATCCGCCATCTGCATAAGTGGTGAGGTATTCTGTAACGTGCGACCAGAGAGCAGACGAGCAGATCAAAGTCCAGAGTACAGGCAAAAGTCCAAAACCAGATATCAATCCAACCAGGCAACAGTACAAAAGGGCAAATCCGAAAATCCAAGAAACAAATCCAGAAACACAAGGTCATAACAGGGGAGATCAAAAAACCAGAATGAACGCTCAGTAGTTTTCAAGAAAACAATACCTCACAAAGGTCCTATGCTAAGCCCGGGCTAATATACTAAACTAAACAGATCACATGACATAAACACACAGGTGAGAGTGATCAGTATTCCGGAGAGCTAGAGCGGCGATTGGTTGCTGCGGCTCTCCCTGGTGTCATGTGATGAAGCGGAGGATTCTGGGAATCGTAGTTTGGAGGCTGGCTGGCCGAATACGTGACAGTCTGAGTCCCGAACACTGACTGGAAGATTATTCCAAAGCTGGGGGGCTTTGTATGAGAAGGCTCTCCCCCCGATGTAACTTTATTAATTCTAGGTGCTAATAGTAAGCCAGCACCTTGTGATCTAACTAGGCGTGATGGTTCATAGCAAGACAGAAGTTCACTCAGATACTGTGGGGCCATTTAGAGCTTAATATTTCAGTAAAAGAATTTTGGAATCAATGTGAAATTTCACTGGCAACAAACATAAGGTTGATAAGACTGGACTGGTATGGGCAAACTTTCTGGTTCTTGTGAGACTCTGGCTGCAGCGTTCTGAACTAGCTGAAGCTTGTTAAGGCTTTTGCTGAAACATCCAGCCAGCAAGACGTTACAGTAATCCAGCCTTGAGGTAACTTACTAAACTAACTCTCTTTTCTGCATCTGTAGAGACAGTGTATTTATTAACTTAGCAATAGTGCAAAGATGAAGGAAAGCTATTCTATATTGGTTATATGTGCTTTAAAGGACAGATCGGAATCAATTGTTATGCCAAGGTTTTTTACAGATGCACCTGATACAACTAGCAGCTTTTGGACCAAGAATAAGAGCCTCTGTTTTGTCTGAGTTAAGTATGAAGACGCTACTTGACATCCAGTCTTTAATGTCTTTTACACAGTCCTCAGTCTTACTAGGTTCAAATTTATCATCTGGTTTGGTTAGTATGCACAATTGTGTGTCATCGGCATAGCAGTTGAAACTGATGCCAAATTTATTGATAACGATACCCAGTGGTAGCATATGTAATGTGAAAAATAGAGGTCCTAAAACAGAGCCTTGTGGAACACCATACTTTACTTTCATAAGAGCAGAGGATTTGCCATTTACAAAATGAGAGTGATCAGTCAGGTAAGATCTTATGCAGTTCAGATCTTAGTAAAGCTTTTAAAGAGGAAATAATTTTAACCAGCTCAGTTTGTTGAAGTAAGGTAAATGATTCCAGCCTCTCTGCAGTAGTTACACTCTACTTAAGATCTGGATTAGCTTTGTGGGGCAGCAGGTTTGTTACTGTGCGTTAACTGTGCATTTTGAATTTATGCCTGATTGTTTCAATTTGCTATGGTTGAATGAAAAGTATCCTCTAAACATTCAGTCATAATATCATAATTCTAATTCAATGGTTGAATTATTGCACACTTCATGAAAATGAACCAATATCAAAATATTAAATAAACCACTGCAGGAAATGATGTGTGCTTCCCCAAAGAATAAGCTGCATATTTTTGCTTTATACTGTATATTGGAACAAAAAAAATAATTGACTTCCAGTAAGAATATGGACCACTGGATGAAAATTGCATTTTACCACATAAAAAGTGAAACTAGTTTCACTTACATCACTAAGTTAAAACTGTTGATGTTTATTGTGAGAATTTTTATCTTTCATAAGAGTTCACTGCTCACCACTCCATACTGTCTCCCTTAAGCAGAGTCACGTGATATGAAGTATCTGATTATAAGATGGGTTAACTGACAACCAGTAGTGACTTACTAATATTTTCAGCTGCACATTTGAGTGGTTGCCTGATTTCTTATGAGTAAATCAAGTGGTAATCGAGTAACTCCTTTGGCCCCCATGTCCAACCAATCCTGTGACAGGGACTGTCTACCAAAGTTTTGTCTGTCAGGTTGACAATGTTCCTCAGATTACACACTGTGTAATATTGAAATTCTGTTTCATGATTCACTGCTTTAACTTTCACAAAGGACCATTTTAAGTCCAAATCTGTGTGTACAAATCTTTTAAAAATGAGGGCGCTGCTATTTAGTGGAATTCATTCAAAAGAGACTTTCAGATGCTTTCCATTCTATGTAGTCCAGTCCCTTTTTGTCAAACTTGATGGCCTGCATGCATAAAAGGTTACATTTTTGTCTATTTGACCACATCGCACAATTCCATTTGCTTAGGTGCTGCATTTTGTGGCTTGCACTTAGGAAAGGCTACTTTTCTGAAACTCTTCTGGTCACAGAGGTGGTATCAGAGAAGATTTTGAAATGTGAAAACACCAAGATTGAACTAAACTGCAGTTCTGAAACTGTGATCTTTGGGTCCCTTTGTGCCTCCTCACTGTATCTAGGGGCTGTGTGCTCATATGTCCTCTACCTGGCCAATTTTCAGCTATTCCATACCGTTCACAAATCTTTATCACCCTGATTGTGCTTAACAGTAATTTCAACTGACTACTGATGTTTTTACAACCATTTCCTAATCTGTGCAGGTTCACATCTGTCTGTCTCTTTGGAGCTGGCAGCTCTGTGGTTTTACTCATGTTAATGGATGATAAAGGGATTTTACATGACTGTATCCCCATTTTTAAACCCCAGGGAAACCGGAGATGATCATCAGAGTTGTTTTAGAATAGGAGCAATATGAAGAAATGTTTTTTTTCCCCTAAAGATGCAAATTTGTTTGGTTTTATTTAAAGTATACAGTTATATACAGTTCTTAAAATAATTAACACTCTTGTAGGAATGATTTCTATTTAATAAATGATAAACAATGTACACAGACATTGTCTTTAGGGGTGCTGATAACTCTGGATTTGACTGTATGCGTGTGTGTCCAATACACAGCTGTCAGGCACACATGTAATGTTCTAATATTTTTAAAATAAGGCACAACCGCAAAGCACAGATGAGCCTGAAGGAAGCACCGGAAATAATGAGGAATCTGATACTTCAGAGGAGACCAGTTTTCTTCCAGAGAAGCCGAGCCCCTCCCCCTCAACCTCTGGCATGGAGATGCAGAACGTCAAGGGTACAGCAGACCCTGTCAGTAACCAGAAGAGGCCAAGAGGCTACACAAGTGGAAATACTTAAATTCTGAAATGTAAATTTGTTGTGCACTGCTTATGTCAACTTTCTTTTTTAAACCTTTAAAAACTTCTATTCAATCTTACTTACACTGTTTGTTTTCTTTACTTTATATCCATGTTAAACAATTAAATCTTCCATATTTTACCAAAAATATCTTAATAAATGATTACTAAATATGAATTAAACACTTCAGTATTTTCATTCCTAATCAGACAAAAGGCTTAACTGAAAAGAATGTCAGTGTTAACTGATTTGAAATTAAAAGCTTTGAATTAAAATATCTTAATTTCCATCGTTCCTCATTTTGGCACTTACATACACCATTACCTGATCTCTACAATACACACTGTAAAGTACAACAAAGTCACTGTTGAGCATGCCTTGGGGTGGCCAGTGTCTTCCCTGAAATCTGATTGGCCACCCCAGATTCCACCCCAAAATTTCTGCCTCGTCACTGGTGTACACCTCGCTGTGGGGCTGGTGTTTGTGCCTTTAAGGGGAGAGAAGTTTTGCTATCGAATTTTGTGAACATAAATAGATAAATTTGTAAATAAATGTAACAAAGCGTTCCGACAGCTGTAATTTAAAGTCAGTGACTGCTGTAATGCATGATACTGGAAAGATGCAAACTAAATCAGGACGTAAATGTGAGAGGAGGTTTCACACCAGCACATAAACAATATCTACCTGTGCCTCCCAGAGCTGTTGACTGATGTCTCTAAAAGTATGATTAATCCAGTAGTGTTGCTAAAATTGTGACTGGATAGGAAAGGAAGTAAGATCAGGACAAAGATGTATAATTAGACCCCACACTGTTTCTCATGCCTGCCCTGCTTTGTTTACGATGTCCTCGCTACACAATTGTCTGAAACACCCAAACAGGCTTGAAGAAGTCCTGGAGTCTGCCATTTTTGGGTCTTGGAAAATACTCTTTAATGAAAAACAGGCAGAGAGAGGAACTAAATTACCAGGAGAAATGAGGGACAGGTCATCTAAAGGCAAACACTGCTCAAAGACGGTGAGACTACTTTGATTACAGAAGGTAATGAATAAACACAACCAAAACATGCACACACCTTAAACCAGGAGCACATGCACGGTTCTAAAGGGTGGCCTAAGGGGAGCATATCAGTATATTATCATCAGCTAAACAATAGGTATAGTTAAATGTTAAGTAACAGAACAAAAACAAAGAAAATTTGACTTTGCAATCATTTATTTAAAAATAAATAAACTGAGATGTGTTATTTTTCTGTTAAAAAGTAAGTACACCCCTGGCTTCAGTAACTGGTTTTGCCCCTTTTGACAGAAATAACTTTATATAGACATTTCCTATAACTGACTACCAGTTTCTGGCCTCTACTGGGAGAAATGTTGCCCTTTCCTCCAGAAATTCTTTTAACTACAATGACTGAGAGGTTTCTTGAATTTGAAGGTAGATCACACTCACAGCCATGTATTTATGTGAGCCCTCTCTTCAGTTGAACTGTTCAGAAGAAACACTGGCTCACAGACTCCTGCAGAAAAGAGTGATTCCTAGTCTAAAGATGAAGGTGAGCAGACTGATCTACTGAATACTGTAATATATTATCAGTTATCTGATTTGTAGGCTGATGTGTAAATTGGTTCACACTGGCAAATATGAAGAAGTGCATTAGACTTTTAGGGTTTCTGGTGAAAATGAACACAGGAGGGACAGCAGTCAGTACAGTGTGGTATGATGTCCCCAGCCTTTTCTAAGGACAGTTGTTTCTGTTAATAATCACTGATATTTTACTGTACACTGTATACTGTGATGGACGGGGTGACCTGTCCATGGTGTGTCCTGCCGTCCAATGACAGCTGGGATAGGTTCCGGCTCCCCCGTGACCCAGAAGGATAAGTGGTTTAGAAGATGTATATTGTTCTTCCCCATATAGTAAAAAATATATTCCAAATGTATTTATCAGATATAAAAATGCATTTGTTTGTTTTTGGTATTAAATTTTTTACTTATGTGTAACTTAAACAAACATCGTAAACCTGAAACCTGCTGTAAAAACATTTTGTTGTTTATTCTTTTAATCTTTTATCCAAATGCTAACAAAAAAATTTTCTGAAGTACAATGATTGAAAAAAAACAAAATCTTATCAGAAAATTAAGTCCAGTAATTTTATTAAATGCTTTTTAAAAGCTTAAGTTTCAGAGAGATACTGAGATATTATCTATGTATAACAGAGAGAGAGAGAGAGAGAGAGAGAGATGCAGGAAGAGTGTGATCTTGTACAGGGAAGCTAAATATGAGGCAGAGATTAATCATCTAACATTAATTTTCTTTATTTTGCAGAATTCGGCATCTGCATGAAAAGATGGCAGGACAGCCACAGTGAGCACATTCTCTCTCCACTCACTGTCAGAGGGTAATTATGTTGACAACACACCAACGCCTCCTGCTGGACATATTACACCCATACACCTATACACCCATATGGAAAAAAATACATATTTCAAATGCATTTATCAAGAATATTTTTACATTTTTTTTTTTTACATTTTTCTGTTAAATACATTTTAAAATGCATTTATTTGTATTTATCATATTTTTTCAGTTGTCTGTTGTTTTGACAAAAGTTACTAATATAGCTAAATACACAGGAGCTGAATGAACAGTACAGACTTCTGTGCTTTGCACGTACATACAAAATGTATTTCAGATAAACAAGATATCAAATCATAACTGCATTTTCACAGAGTATCAATACCTACAACACTTGCTTTTGTCACAGGATTTTGGCTGTTCTCATTCATTTTCAAATTCAAATTTCAAATTGTCCCTGATTAGCTAAAGGAGGTGAGATTTGGGTTGAAGGTGAAACCTGCATGAAGGTAGACCACCAGGAGGAGGGCTGGTGACCACAGCCTTAAGTAATCAATAGTGACTGCTGATATGGATCTTTTAGTGGATAGGACTCTATCCATTTAGAATGGGTGCTTATCAGAACAAGGAACATTATCCCCTCCAAAGTCCTGCATGATCCCAATGCACCCTTCTCCATGATGTATTCAACCACTGCCACAGATGTAAAGGTGTCATTGGGTTAAGGTTTCTGTTCTCTTCACAGACTAAACAAGACTTCACAAGGGTCTGCTTCCAGGTTAGACCACCAGATACAACTTAATGCTAACCCTTTAATTCGGGTAACTCCTGGATGAGACTGATGTAGGTAACTGTTCTGGCTCCTAATTATCGAGGTAAAGTGTTTCAGCCATTTTCAGGTGAATAAAATTAAGCACACAGCCATTCAATCTTCACAAACGCTGGCAGTAGAATGGATCATAACGAAGATTTCAGAGACTTTAAACATGGCACTGTCATAGGATGCCTCCTCTGCCATAAGTCAGTTGGTAAAATTTCTGCTCTACTAGATCTGCCCCAGACAACTGTAAGTGCTATTCCTGTGAAATGCAAGCATCTAGGAGCAACAAAAGCTCAGCCACAAAACAGTAGACCACCTAAACTCACAGAGAGAGGCCGCCGAGTGCTGAAGCGCACAGTGCCTATGCTCTGTTAAATCATTCACTACAGAGTTCCAAACTGCCTCTGGAAGCGACATCAGCAAAAGAACTCCAGGTTAGGAGCTTTACGAAATGGGTTTTAATGGCCGAGCAGCTGCACACAAACCCAAGATCAAAATGCATAATGCCAAGAGTCGGCTGGAGTGGTGTAAAGCAGTGCCACTGGACTCTGGAGCAGTGGTAAATGTTCTCTGGAGTGATTATTCACACTTCAGTATTTCACACTGAGGCATCTGTGACTGTGTTTCTAGGTATTATTGACTGGGTATTATTGACTGTGTGTTCAGATATGATGTTTATCAGATATGGATTTCTGTCACATCCCTGTTCTTTTAATCTTGATTTCTTTTTTTTATTTATTTTATTTTAAAAATATCTAAATTAAACAGTCATGATGTGATTGAAGTGTAGACTTTCACCTTTAAATCAATCTTTTAGAAATCACAGCTACAGTCAAGGCCGAAAGTGTTGGCACCTCTGAAATTTAGTTTTGAAAGTATTTCTCCCAGAAAATTGTTGCAATTACACGTTTTTTTATATACATGTATATTTCCTTTGTGTATATTGGAACAACACAAAAAAAACAGATAAAAAAAGCCAAAAATGATAGAATTTCAGACAAAACTCCATAAATGGGCTGGACAAAATTATTGGCACCTTTTCAAAATTGTGGGTAAATAGCTTTGTTTCAAGCATGTGATGCTCGTTCAAACTCACCTGTGGCAAGTAACAGGTGTGGGCAATATACAAATCACACCTGAAACCAGATAAAAAGGAGAGAAGTTGACTCAGTCTTTGCATTGTGTGCCTGTGTGAGCCACACTAAGCACGGAGAACAGAAAGAGGAGAGGAGAACTGTCTGAGGACTTGAGAACCAAAGTTGTAGAAAAATATCAACAATCTCAAAGTTAGTCCGTCTCCAGAGATCTTGATGTTCCTTTGTCCACGTTGCGCAACATAATCAAGAAGTTTACAACCCATAGCACTGTAGCTAATCTCCCTGGACGTGAACGGAAGAGAAAAATTGATGAAAGGTTGCAATGCAGGATAGTCCGGATGGTGGAAAAGCAGCCCCAATCAAGTTCCAAAGAAATTCAAGCTGAAATGAAACGCTATGGCAGGAGACCCAGGAGGACCCCACTGCTGACACAGAGACATAGAAAAGCTAGACTGCAGTTTGCCAAAATGTACGTGAGTAAGCCAAAATCCTTCTGGGAAAGCGTCTTGTGGACAGATGAGACCAAGATAGAGCTTTTTGGTAAAGCACATCATTCTACTGTTTACCGAAAACGGAACGAGGCCTACAAAGAAAAGAACACAGTAAGTACAGTCAAATATGGTGGAGGTTCAAAGATGTTTTGGGGTTGTTTTGCTGCCTCTGGCACTGGGTGCCTTGACTGTGTGCAAGGCATCATGAAATCTGAAGATTACCAAAGGATTTTGGGTCGCAGGGTAGGGCCCAGTGTCAGAAAGCTGGGTTTGCATCCTAGGTCATGGGTCTTCCAGCAGGACAATGACCCCAAACATACTTCAAAAAGCACCCAGAAATGGATGGAAACAAAGTGCTGGAGAGTTCTGAAGTGGCCAGCAATGAGTCTGGATCTAAATCCCATTGAACACCTGTGGAGAGATCTTAAAATTGCTGTTGGGAGAAGGCACCCTTCAAATATGAGACACCTGGAGGAGTTTGCAAAAGAAGAGTGGTCCAAAATTCCAGTTGAGAGGTGTAAGAAGCTTGTTGATGGTTATAGGAAGCGATTTGATGATTTTGATGATTTCAGTTATTTTTTCCAAAGGGTGTGCAACCAAATATTAAGTTGAGGGTGCCAATGTCCGACCTATTTTTGGAGTTTTGTGTGAAATTATATCATTTTTGGCTTTTTTTTCTCTGTTTTTTTGTGTTGTTCCAATTCACACAAAGGAAATAAACATGTCTATAACAAAACATGTGTAATTGCAATAATTTTCTGGGAGAAATACTTCATTTTCTGTAAAGATTTCAGGGGTGCCAACACTTTCGGCCTTGACTGTATTTTTACATAGTCCCTCCATTTTCACAGGCCCAAAATGAATTGGACAAACTAACAATTATAAATACAAAGATCCCATGGACATCACCACATGCTGAGTTTCCTCCCTTGAAATGCTTTGCCAGGCTTTTACTGCAACCACCTTCAGTTGCTGCTTGTTTGTGGGTCTTTCTGCTACAGTTTTTCTTCAGTAAGTGAGAAACATGCCCAGTTGGGTTGAGGTCAGGTGAATATTTAAGAATATTTCATTTCTTTCCCTTAAAAAGCTCTTGGGTTTCTTTCGCAGTATGATTTGGGTCAGCATAGGCACAGCTCTTATGCAGAGACGATGATAAAACAGTTGAGATGTACAAAGATGAGAAAAAAACAACACAGCAAACTTTTAAACCTAAATCTAATTATCATGCGTAAAAGCAAATTGCCATGGCGGACCATTATAAGTACCAAATCTGCAGGAAACCAATGATGATGACATTGATTTATTTTTGTTTTTGGCTTTGGACGGGTAGAAAAAGACAAATTTAAGGGACAGATAAACTTTTAAATGTCCCTGGTTATCTTTTAAGCACAACTGGAGCTTCAAATTCAAAGACTACTGTGTATGATAACAAATTATAGGCTTGAATCGATGTAATACACTCTGTAGAACACGGCCTCTTCTTCTTCTTCAGCCAGTACTAGGTTGGATGATATTGCTCCCAGATTCACACAGTTGCATTAAATTTGAAAAATCTCTCAAGGTTGATATTAGCTTCTTACTCAAATTTGTGTGTCAAATGTGTGTGTGTGTGTGTGTGTGTGTGTTTAAGTACTATAAGGGGGCTATGCACTAAAGATTTTCACTGACTTTTACACCTGTGTAAATGTGATGCGACAATAAATGTGATTTGATGTGGTTTTTGATTTGTTGCTGAGCTCGCCCGTGTGTTCCTGTTTTACAGATTGTACCAAATTATTGATTTGGCAGCTCCTAAACTTCTGCTGTCTCTCTGAAAGGTTTGTCTGTTTTTTTCAACCTATTGATGGCCCCCTTCACTTCCATCAGCACCTCTTTGGACCGCATATTGAGAGAGTCCAAGCTTTTATTAATGATGTATCGAGAGACATGGTTGCTAAATTCATGACCACCTATACTGATGACATTCTCTTCTACTCCCCTGACCTCGTATCTCACATAGAACATGTATGTTTAGGTCCTAAACATCTAGTAGAAAACAGTTTGTATGTGAAAGGAGAAACATGTGAATTTCACTTGCAGTCAGTAGCCTTTTAAGGTCATGTCGTCAGCCTCAGTGGTGTCGTGATGAATGACCACAAGGTTAACGCTGTGGTGAACTGGCTCAAACCTGCCAGAGAATCCAGAGAATATGCTTCCTCCACATGTTAACATTTTTTCCATTCTGTGGGAAATAGATGAAAAAATAGAAAGGGCTCTTCAGAACCTCTCTGTTCCAGATCATTGTTCATCGAGTAAAACTTGTATCCCTGAACTGTTCAGGGATAGCTTTTCACCTGGACTCATTTGTGTCTCACCTCAGGTCATGCAGGTGACCAGGTGACCCTGGTCACACATTGCTACTGAGTTTGTCACTGACCTGCCAGAATCACAAGGATAGATAGCTTTCACACAGTGCATGTTTTAATCCATTGGCCATCACAGAATCTTTGTGAGGAGTACTGTCACGCATCCCTCATCAGCTCTGACTCAGTAGTGAACTCCAATTCCCAGAACTCCCTGGGAGATTGTGTGAATGTGGCATCACCACCAACAACCAATCGGCGCTCAGCCTTACCCAAATACTGATTTGCTTTCACCGGTCTCGTTTATCATGTGATGTGACTGTTAGTATATAAGCCTGGGCTTTAGTCTAACTCTTTGTGAAGCATTGATTCTTTTGTTAGAGATGCTAAGCCTATTCTCTATTTATTGCTTTCTTGTGCATCAGACTTTGACTTTGTATTTCTGGACTTTGCCTTTTTGCCCTTCCCCCTTTTGGATTGTTTTGGCCCGTACTTGTCTGTTATATTTCGCTGTTGTCCGATCAAAACCACATATCTCCAAATTGCCAACTTTACAGGAGAAGGAAAAAACATACCTTACTTTTAATGTAAGTCAATTGAACCAGACTGTCTTTCCAAGTCATTTTGGGTCATTTCTGTTGGTCCACACAAACATATAGGACCATGGGTACTTTCTAATTATGTCAAATACTGAAAAATGACATTAATGGAGATACAAGGTTTTGTTCAGACAGCAACAATTTGTCCCTTGTTGTATTTGGCTTTTTCTGGATTTGAGCTTTGCACATTTGCTGACCACAAATATTGATCGTGTTCTAACTAGTAAAGCCTCATTTTCTGATTTTAACCACAAGCATCTGGCCAGTTCTGTCTCATTACACATATGTGCATATTAAAATTTGACACTACTACATAAGTTACATATGTTTTTATGATGGATTTTCTGCATTGTGATTACAATGCTTATTACATTTTCAAAGCAAACTTTTCCTTCAGTCGTCATCTTAAGAGATTTAAAATAAAATCAGAGAAATTAGCATGGGGTATAGAATTGGACATGATTGTGGTGCAGTTCTTTGCTTATCGTTCTCTTTTTAACTGATGTTTTGCTGTTTTCTGGTCATCCTGCAGCTCTTTTCCAGCGACTGCTGCCTCTGTCTTACCTTCCTCATCAGTCTGAGAGTGCGAGAATGTGAAATCCTGTCCAGAGAAGATTAGTTATAGTTCTATGGTGGTGGTAGTGTGATGGTTTGGGGCTGCTTTGCTTCTTCAGAACCTGGACGGCTTGTCATAATTGATGGAACCATGAATTCTACTCTGTATCAGAAAATCTTGAAGAAGAATGGCCGCCTGTCAGTTTGTGACCTAAAGCTCCAGTGCATTTAAGATATGCAGCAGGACAGTGATTGGCACACAAGCAAGTCCACCTCTGAATTGCTCAGAGGAAACAAAATGAAGGTTTTGGAGTGGCCTAGTCAAAGTCCTAAATTGAATCCCTTTGAGATGCTGTGGCAAGACCTTAAACAGACAGTTTATACTCAAAAACCATCCAACATAGCCGAATTAAACAATTCTGCAAAGAAGAGTGGGCCAAAATTCCTCCTCAGCAATGTAAAAGACTTATTGCAGGTTATTGCAGATGTTTGATTGCAGTTGTTACTGCCAACAGTGGCACAGCCTGTTTTGGGTTTAGGGGGGCGATTGCTTTTTCACATGAGTGATGTAGGTTTTGAATAAATCTTTATCTTTAATAAATAGAATGATCATTTAAAAGCTGCATTTTGTGGTTACTCATGCTGTCTTTATCATATATTAAAATTAGTTAGATGATCTGAAACATTTAAATGTGACAAATTAGCAAAAATAGAAGAAATTGGTTGGGGGCAAATGCTTTCTCATAGCACTGTAAAGTGTTACAGGTGTTTGGATTATGAAGTCCGCCACCTGTTTCTTAGTCATATTATTGTATTACATATTCATGTTCTTTCATTCATCAGCCATAAAACCAAAACCACTTCCTTGTTTCTACACTGACTGTCCATTTTATCAGCTCCATTTACCATATAAGAGCACTATGTAGTTCTACAATTACATGGTAGACACAAACCCATTCTAACTAACCCCACTGCCCAACACACTAAAACTCAAACAACCCATAACTTAAACTAATGAATAACAACACTAACAGCAACAATAACAACATTTAATGTCCCTTTGGCAGAGGAGGGCATGTAGCACAGTGCAGCTCTGCATACTACACCTCTAGAGCCCCTTCTGTGAACCGGAGCAGGTGGCAGCTGCCAGAATACTGAAGAAGTAGATAGGCAAACAGCTCCAGCAGTTCCACATAAAAAAAAAAAACCCACACATCTGGATAAGGGAGTCAACCACCGCCTTATCTTTAGCATGTGGTTAAGAACAGGACTGGATACGCTTGAGTTTATCAGGGTTGCTACAGACCATTTTCATAATGAGAACAAGTGTTATTATCTAACTACTCTTCTTTATGGCCTGTTTTTACTGAAGCAAATGGTCTGAATTTGAATATGCAGACCAACTATACTGAACCACACTTATGACCAGCTTGTATCTTGTACTTCCACTCACTGGCCACTTTATTAGAAACACCTACCTTGTACTTCCACTCACTGGCCACTTTATTAGAAACACCTACCTTGTACTTCCACTCACTGGCCACTTTATTAGAAACACCTACCTTGTGCTTCCACTCACTGGCCACTTTATTAGAAACACCTACCTTGTGCTTCAGCTCACTGGCCACTTTATTAGAAACACCTCCCTTATACTTCCACTCACTGGCCACTTTATTAGAAACACCTCCCTTATACTTCCACTCACTGTCCAAAACACCTACCTTGTTTTTCCACTCACTGGCCACTTTATTAGAAACATCTACCTTGTACTTCCACTCACTGGCCATTTTACTAGAAACACCTACCCTGTGCATCCACTCACTGGCCACCTTAATTAGCAAAACCACAGGACTGCTCTTGACCACGTATTATTTGAGTAACGGTCTATTCTCAGTGCAGCAGTGACATGATTTGATCCCAGATAAGTCCTGTGGAAAGTGTCCCTTGAAATGGAGGTATATAATTCTGGTACTCACTAATCAAGGCCTTTAAGCCTAGATCCACGATTCATATTCGTTTCATACAAGTTGGATTAAGCGAACGCTAACAACCTTTTCTCAAATATTGATTTATTGGGAGTGTCACTAATATGTGCCCTTTGTTGTGAAGAAAGTGAATGCTGGCCATCAGGTCAATCTGTTCTTATAATTTAATAATGGTGCAAAAATGGGTGATTGGTTCCCCCACCATGAGATCCATAACTCACATATAAATTGTTTGCTTTGTAAGCACAAAGGCTGCAGCACAGGCAGTGGTCCAAAAAAGCACAGACTGTTGGCACAGACAGATTGAATGGTCTAAGCTGGTAGCTGGCACAGCAGTGACTTGACTTGATCCCAGGTGAGTACTGTGAGAAGTCTACTTCATGGCTAAAACGCTGCAGATGTCAATGATTGTGCACACTGACCAAGCTGAGTTGTGTAAAATAACAGTATTCCAAATGTTTGTCAACATCCTCTGCTGAACTCCACTGTGAAGAAAATAACATTTTTGGTGGTTGTTGATTAGTAGGCACTTATTGGGCTAGTCCCATACACAAGTTAAGCCTAGTCTTGAATTAAATTGATTTTTTTAGGCTTAGACTTAATGTGAGTCTGGGGAACTGGCACTTCAAGGTGAGTCATTTGTGGTGCTTGATTAGTTCACGTAGTTCTTCAGGATTAGCCCATCAGAGTAAACACAAGCTGGTTTCAGAGCAGATCCTCAGCAGATTGATCACTAACAAAGGTGAAATAAGACTGTCCTTGTCTCTAAACTCACATACAAATATGTAATTTGGCAGGAGTGCCCAAACATTTGCATAAAACTGTACTTTCATCTCTAAACTGAAGTAGTTCTGTGCTGCTGGTCCAGGATCAGCCTCTTTTATTGAATCCCACACCTGCAGCTCCATCAGAGAAAAGACAAGCCGGTTCCAGATCAGTTCCTCAGCAGATTGATCACTAACGGAGGTGAGTTTGGTTGATAAGCTGTGTTGTGTGATTGGTGGAGAACTGGAGAAGGTGGGGTGATGGTTGGTGTTGAACAGGTTTAAAAGTCAGATACGTTTGGCTTATTTTCTCCTATCCAGTAGCTGAAGACGTTCTCACCATGCACAAGACTGCTTTCCTGATTCTCACACTTTGGGCAGTAGGTAAGTAGGAAAATTCTCCAAACTCACAATTAATATAAAACAAAAACAGTTTGAGCTGGAATTAAGATTTAACAGTTATGCAACCCGTGTGAAAGAAAAATACAGTCCAAAAGTCTGATACCACTTCGCATTCTTCACAAATTTAATGGATAATTATAGTATCATTTAATTGATAATTATATTCTCAGCATAACAGCCTGAGTGAACTGTAGGATCTTTGAAATTTTAACATGAATATCAGAATTTCTTCTTCTTCACAACTCACGAACTGTGAGAGAAGGCTCTGATGAGTAGATCACATCCACCCAAGCTTCAATAGAAGAAATAAGACTAAACAAAAAATCGGACCTTATTGTACAAAGGCATCAACACGTTCAGTTTCACAGATTTGCTTCAGTTTGAATAGCAACTTAGAACTACAGCAGAATTGTGAATATTTCTTCGCTTTACTTCTCATAACTTTTTTTTTTGTTTCAAATGAAAAAAAATCTTTGTTGTTCATTTGCAGGATTACATGGAGACAATCCTAGACTTTCAAAGTGGTCCCAGACTTTTGGACCCCGCTGTGTATTTTCTTATATTAAAAATACATATACAACATGTGCTGTTTTTAAATATACTCAAAATATTTTTCATTGTGAGTATGTGTAAAGTGTAATACATTTTTAATGTAATTAACAGTACATTCTAAGGAGCATTTTGCTTGTATACTGTAAAAAGACAGTATTAGAATATTAATTCCACTGAGATGTATAAATAAAAAAGAAAATTCTCCTAGCTTTTGAGATTTGTAATGCAAGGAGTAGCCAGTATTTTTCGTCTCTTGGTAATGTAATGGTGTACAAGTATTTAAATAAAGAAATACTTGAGAGTACAAGTAAAAAAAATACTTAAGTAAAGTAATAAATTACACTTTAAAAATACTTTCCACTCTTGTGATGCTTGTAAAATTATTCACTATCATGTACGGCATAGTTTTCTAATCATGTGTTCTCATTTTGAGTAGTTTTCAGTATTCTGAAGTATTTAGACTCCTGGCCCTGACCTCTCCGTTCTCCTTCCATTTCCCTAATCTAGCCTTTTTATTAGTGTTTTAACCTGTATGTAGTTTGTAACTCCTCTTTTTTGGGGGGCGGTTTCTAAGTCTTGGTCTTGTCTGCTGGCATAAACAGCCCTTGTGTTTCCTTGTCTGGTCTTAAATTCAACTTCTTAACTTTTTGTGTTTGATTTGTGTTTTGTTTCATTTTAAAAAGTTTCTACTCATGCATACATCCTGCTTCAGTGTCTTCTTCATGATAGTTTTCATTAAATTAACTGTTCTAATATCTGTTCAATGTTTAGTCTTTTGATGATATGAGTTGTTAGTAACTATGTCTCCCCCTTATTTCAGGAACCAAACCACTGCCTTTGAAACATCTACGTGGTGGTGGTGTGTTAGTGTGTGTTGTGCTGGTGTGAGTGGATCAGACACAGCAGTGCTGCTGAAGTTTTTAAACACTGTGTCCACTCACTGTCCACTCTATTAGACACTCCTACCTTGTTGGTCCACCTTGTAGATGTAAAGTCAGAGACAGCTATAAGTCAGTTATATTTTGTTCATGTGAATTTCTTGGGTCAGTTATTCTAATGTGGTTTTGTTTGAAAATAGTTTTGATAGAGGTTTTTGTTTTACTTACATTAAAAGGTTTGATTTTTGTTTTTTTTTATTTCTTCATATTTCCAGTGTGAGATTGAGAACTAATTAACCTCAAAGACATTTTTCATTACCTTTTTTGCTTATATATACTAGGTGCAACTCCTTGTTCCTAAACTCATCATCCTATATCGGCTCCACTGACCATATAGGAACACTTTGTAGTTCTACAGTTGCAAATTGTATTCATTATCACATTTACTTTGTTCATCAGTGGTCAGGACCCCCACAGGACCGCCACTCAGCAGGTATTATTTGGGTGGTGGATCATTCTCAGCACTGCAGCGACGCTGATATAGTGGTGGATTAGGAGGAAGCGTCTTTCATATGTGCTTCTGCTCATGTTCTCAATTCACAATTATATTTATTCATTAAAATTTCAATTCTTGTCAAAACAAAAAGGACAAAGGTTGACCTCAATGATTGTCAACTCCTTGCTGTACCTTATAAACTCTTTATTCTGTTTAGGTTTGGTAAAGTGTGTGGTGTCTGTGAACAAATGTCATGAGTCCGAGAGACGCCATCATGTGTGGGTGGTGTATGAATCTAACACCAAAAAGTGCGCCGGAACTCTCATCCACAAGCAATGGGTGATCACTGCAAAGGACTGCTATGGTGGGATAGACGGGTCAGTAGATTCTAAATTACTACCTTCACTAGTTTTGAAGTTTGCTTCTTTAGTTTTAGCACTGCGGCTTTGAGGCTATTGTAGTTAACTAATCGAAGCGTATGTGCTGACTGCATGCCTAACAAAGTAGGATCTCTGGGGTGGAAAGGGTGGCAGCTTCCACCCCACTTCACCTCCATTCTGCTGGTCCCAAAATACAACACAAAATTGTATTTAGCACAGTGTGTCTATATTTACAAAACTCTTGAAATGGACAAGAACATTGTAATACATCTACTATTTAAATATGCTGTTCATTCACAGACTAGTATGTCAATCTAGACACACCCCTGTGTACACATGATCCTCTTTCCAGCTATAATGCAGCATCACAGAGCACTCGTTTCAGTCACGAGTGCAGAAAACGGTGGTTTTGTAAAGTAAATAAAATGGCTATATTTGTGTTGTAGTTCCTGTCACCACCACTGTAAAGTATGAGTCTCTACAATCAACCATTTCACACCAAACTACTCTGAATGACTCTGTTTACATCTCAACCACTGAATTATGTGGAAATTTAGTAGAATGCCCCTTTAAGGCCATGTTAGGGTTCTCACTAGGGAAGTGATGTTGTTTATGATTTCACATGCTTTTTTTGTTTCCATAAGCGCATTGAAAGTACAGCTGCATGATCAGAAGCAGCCACTGGCCATTAAGAGTAGTGATATCCTGAGCCCTTTATATGAGCCCATCTTGTTGCTGAAGCTTCCAAAGCCTGAGAAAGACATCGAGCCTGCTGTGCTGCCTTCTGGAGACTGCATAACCCCACGTGAGGGAGATGGACTGCAGGTTTCTGGCTATAGTTTCAAAGCTGAAGGAGGTGAGCAGTAGTTGCCTAATTACTTGCCTTGTAATAATAAATGAAGTGATTATATGTTAGTAGTCTATCACTATCACTATCACTACTAGTAGTATTCACTATTCCACAGCCCCCCTGCAGCTTTTTTGGCCTGGGGTCATCCACAATCTAGCTGATGAAATGAATGTTCCACACTGTAAATGTTTCCATAACCATTACTTATACAAGTTCCTCCATTCTACAGAAGCAGATATAAGCTACTTGAGCACTACTAGCTCCCCCTTGTGGAGAATCTTCAGGCTGCTAAACTTAACTGAGTATGAGGTCCCTGAGGTGTCTATATAGGTCACTTTATATTAAGTGTCTCTGTTACCTGGGCAGTTAAACAACGCATGCAACAATAATGTAATTGTTACAGATGTATTACAGTAGCACAGCTTATGTAAATACAGTATCAACAGTTTTTACTCATGTAATTACACAAGTGCTGTAACAGCATATTTTCTCTTATGTAATTACACATGTGTAACAGGGTGAGGGTAATGGAATTTGTATGAACTGCTGTTTTTCCAGCAAAACTTTTCTAGTTGTAACAGGATGGGTGCAATTACATTACCTACATTATAAGAGGATTTAACCTGCATCAGCACAGGACATACCAGCTTTGCTAACACTGAGCTAGCTGTAGTAGTACACAAGTTATGACATGGTAAATGAAGCTCTGGCTTTAAACTATTTGCTGATTGAAGGTATTTACACAGCAACAGAACATATCTTTATGTTACAGATATTATATAGTTATTAATCTATGTGATTTGCAGGTCACAACATTACAACACAAATGTTCCATAGTAACACTTTAGTGGACATCCAGTGTGGTTGTTATGAAGGTACAGCAAAATTAAAAACTGATAATTCAGATGTTACTTTTTATAATATATTTGAATATATTACATAAAAGGTCCTTTTAGAAATATGTGCTGTTGCTGTAGAAATTAATAAATCACATTACATGAAGGTTTAAAGTCAGAACTTTGGTTACCATCACAAGCACACTACTACAGCTAGCTCAGTGTTAGGAAAGTTGGAGGTTCTTGTGCATATGTATAGCGTTAGTTCTCTCATAATATAGGAAATTACACACCTATTACAAATGTAATTACCTTCATTCTATGACGTGTTATTACATAAGAGAAAATGTGCTGTTACCACTATCAAGACACATTTGTGTAATTACATGACTAAAAACTGAAGATAATACACACGCATGCACCTCGCATCTCCATTTTTGACATTTTTCAGTTTTTAACATATTTTAAAATCACGTTTCAAGTTTCAGGTTTGTCATTTGCACAACATGTTAAGGCATTTATGCATTGAAATGCTTGTGGTGAGGTTCAGGTAATCACTCTACAGAAAGTACACAAGTAAAAATAAAAAAAACAAACTGAAATATATTAAATATACACAAAATATATAGAAAATATACACAAAATATAGAGACAACACCTGTTGTCCTTTACATTGTGTGTAAATTTCATGATGACTGGACCAAAAGAAATGACCTAAAATGACTTGGAAAAAATTCAGGTTCCATTGAATTACATTAAAAGCAAAGTAGGTTTTATCCTTCTCCTGTAAAGTTACCATTTTGGATTTTGTTCCAACAACAGCAATAAGCTGTGCTACTGTAATCCATCAGTAACAGTGAACACCACCATTGTTGCGTGTGTTATTAATGCATAACTACACAGTTATTAGTGACAACATTAAGGGAGACCACCAGAAATGTACCACCCCACCGCCAATTGTATAGATATGCACATTGTTTTATCCATGATACACATTTAAAATGGCAGAAAACCAGCAGACAGAATGGAAAATGCTATGAAAACACATGACATAAAAAACGCACCTTATTACAACCAGCCTGGTTCATGAAAGTGGCTTAAACAATTGAAGATAAATTGACTCGTGTCGGATCTGATGATCTTATGAACTACATATGGCTTAACTCAGTTATGCAAGCTTGGTTTATGAGTTGATAAACTATCCAGCGTTTAGTAATCTCACATCCCAGCTCTATAATAAATACCTTTGTACTCATATTCAAGCTTGTGCGAAAAAAATCAGTATGTTCTAAATTAGTACCTTTATATTTATGTTATTTGAACTTTTAGAACTGCCCACCTTGCCGGTCAGACAAAACACCATACTATCTTTAAAGTCCCAGGGAACACAGAGTAAAATATTAAACATGTTTGTATGATACTAAAATAAACATCTAGCAAAGCTTAATTGAAAAATATATGGTATGAATATGATAAAACCACGCCCACACATCTGAGGACTGTGTGGGCGTGGCTAATGAACAGTTTGATTGACAGCTCTCTGTCCAACACTCCTAGCCTGCTCCACCCCTTGCACATAACTAAAATCATTACCCAACTTTTATGTGATGGTCTAGCTTGCTAGCTTTTGGATATGCTGAGTTAGCTTTAGCTCGCTAAGTTCCACTGAATCTGAAACTGCTCTGTGTAGGCAGAGCAACAGATGTCAGCCTTGTGATTGGTCAGGGGAAAGCATTACCCAAGATTAGGATCACCTAGTTTACATCCAGAGGAGAGAAATATGGTGAAATATATTTATTGGTCATTTGTTGGTATTATTTTACTTAGTACATGTTTACTGTTTGCCTGCAAGAACCCAAAAAAATCCCAGTCTTATTATATACTAAAGCTTATTATTCAGTAACTACAGGGACTTCAGTGCAAACTGGCTGAGCTATTCTTAGGTTGTAGAAATGTGTAATAAAACTTTGGGCCTGCTGGCGGACCCTGACCAATTACGGGGTTAACATAATTAAAAAGAAAACACAAATAAAGGTTCCCTGGGTCTTTAAAGTGTTACTGCTCTCAGTAGTGTGAGCTAGAAGGAGGCATATTTTCCCCTTGAAATTAGAGAAACAGCGCAAAAACATGTGAACCCTTTCCATGCCTTTGGCAAGATTCTTGTTCAATCATTTTATACAGATTGGTTTCAATCCACTTTCTTCTTTAGTGACATGCTCTATTGTGTTTAGTCCACATTGTGCATTTGACTGGCTTTGGTTGAGCCACAGCCCATCAGAGTAAGTGATAAAGACGTGAAATTTGAGGTGGACGTGTCCATGTGCAGGACCAGAGAACAGGTGTGCAAATTGGCTTTGGTAGGCAATCTGAGATTCCGCTTCCGAGAAAGTCGTAGTGGGAATGTTTGTGGGCAACTTTGAGAGACAGAACAGAGAAAAGCAAGAAACACAACCTAAAAAAACAAAAAACAGAAAAATGAAAAATATGCCATGATATTTTCTACAAACGAGGCCCTAGAATTACTGTTCCAGCATGGAAATGTGAAAGTGTGAAATCTTTAGATTCCTAAATCTTCTAATTCAGAAACTGTGAGTGATTTTGACATCATGATGCAGATGATACAGACTGTGTTAATAATATAAACATTTAAAACCCTTTCTTGATGGTGTTCCATAAAAACGCAGAGGGGAAAAAAGGGCATAACTTGAAAAGAAAAAGAAGTAATAACTTGGAACAACTTGCATTTTAGCTCAAAGGATTTTCATCAAAATTTTCTTTTGATATAATTTTTTCAGTAACAACTAAAAAGCAGAGAAAACATCTAAGGAGATTGCTGAAACTACTAAAATCGGGTTAAGAACTGTCCAATGCATTATTAAAAAGTGGAAGGACAGTGGGGAAACATCATCTTCGAGGAAGGAATGTGGTCGGAAAAAAATCTTGAATGATTGTGATCGGCGATCACTTAAACGTTTGGTGAAATCAAATCGTGGAAAAACAACAGTAGAACTCAGGGATGTGTTTAATAGTGGAAGTAAGAGCATTTCCACACGCACAATGCGAAGGGAACTCAAGGGATTGGGACTAAACAGCTGTGTAGCCTTAAGAAAACCACTTATCAGTGAGGCTAACCGGCAAAAACGGCTTCAATTTGCTAGGGAGCATAAAGATTGGACTCTGGAGCAGTGGAAGAAGGTCATGTGGTCTGATGAGTCCAGATTTACCCTGTTCCAGAGTGATGGGCGCATAAGGGTAAGAAGAGAGGCGGCTGAAGTGATGCACCCATGATGCCTAGTGCCTACTGTACAAGGCTGTGGGGGCAGTGCTATGATCTGGGGTTGCCGCAGTTGGTCAGGTCTAGGTTCAGCAACATTATGTGCCCAAAGAATGAGGTCAGCTGACTACCTGAATATACTGAACGACCAGGTTATTCCATCAATGGATTTTTCTTCCCTGATGGCACGGGCATATTCCAAGATGACAATGCCAGGATTCATCAGGCTCAAATTGTGAAAGGGTGGTTCAGGGAGCATGAGACATCATTTTCACACATGGATTGGCCACCACAGAGTCCAGACTTGAACCCCGTTGAGAATCTTTGGGATGTGCTGGAGAAGACTTTGCGCAGTGGTCCAAATCTCCCATCATCAATACAAGATCTTGGGGAAAAATTAATGCAACACTGGACAGAAATAAATGTTGAGACACTGCAGAAGCTTGTGGAAACGATGCCACAGCGAATGCGTGCCGTAATCAAAGCTAACAGCGATCCAACGAAATATTAGAGTGTGTGACCTTTTTTTTTGGCCAGGCAGTGTACAAAAGTATGTCAAGGCGGAAGTGTGTCAATGTACTGTAGGTCTGAATGATTTTACAATTTATGTATCTGTTTATTTATTTATTTTCATTAGAGTGAAGTGTCATGGAGTAATGCTCAAAGGATACACTTCACTTCTTTACTGCCACAGAGCCTCAGCTAATTATTCACTTAATCACAATTCAGTGATGCAGTTGCATTACAAAGAGAAGGGAAAAAAACTGATAAAACATAAGAACTGTACATAAACAAAGTGAGAGATTCTGAGAAGCGAGAGATATTTCTGTTTGTTTCTTTTTTAAAAAATAAAAATAAGGATCTAAAAATTTTCCAAGTGCTGACAAACATCCTGTGCTGCACTGGATCAGGTGCACTGGATCTTTTCCACAAAGTAGTAAAATGGAAAAATAATGGAATAAGTAAAATGTTACATACAGTACAGTATTATAAATATACTTACATTGCTCTGCTGTAAATGCTGTATCATTTTCAGACTGTGAACTGGTAGTAATTTAGAGATAGTACAGAATTAGTGCGTGAAATGGAAAAACACAAGTGCCAGTTCTCCTCTTTGGCATGTTGGGCAGCCTACACAAATGATAAGAAATGCATATGCAAATATATGGATTCCTGGACAGGCAAACAAAAACCTGGACAATCCAGGGAAATCCTGGATTGGTGGTCACCCTAATCAATTCCCAATCACTTCAATCACTGCTGTTCACTGTAAGGGTAGTGTTGGTGAGCGCACAGTGGGTGTGTCTCAAAACCTAGTGAGCTCTCTAAGTAGCCGCTGTCTACATAGGCAGCTGTCTAAGTAGGCAGCGTTCCAACCGTCATCTCTCCTTATAAGACAGATAAATGAGTCACTCTAGTTAGACAGCAGTGACGTCGCCGCTTGTTCGCGCCCACTGCACGAGACCAGCTATTGAGGAAACATCCGATGCTCTCTCGATATTGGGCCAAAATGAGAGACATCAGTAGGCAGCATATTTGAGATATCTAAGAATTGGGACAGCCTTCTTGTCGGGAGCGCACATATTGTGACGTAAAATGCTGTCTATGTAGAAAGCTCACTAGGTTTTGAGACACACCCAGTGAGTGCACTGCCCCCCTGCTAACCAAACTTTATACTGCTAAAGTGACGCCCACTGGATACACTGGATAGAATATAATGTGAAGTACGGGGTGCGGGAAAAAACTTGATTCTTAGATGCACTGCGATGCGGACGTGAACGATTCTGAATCGATTCCCAAAAGTAAAAAATTGATTTTCGAAATATATAATTTATAACGTAATGTTGACGGAACGCAAAAGGCGGAACTGGAAGTGGGTATGTGCAGCGCCCGGACAGTCTGTGGCGGCACATAACAAAAACACAACTGGATGAGTGAGAAATCCGACCGGCTCCCTCTGCATTAAAGCCAGGTTAGATCAGGAGTCACAATCCAAATGATAAGAAGAGCCATTTTGACCTTTCAACAAAAATCAAACCACCTTGGGAGCCACAACATTTAATGTCCAGTGTGTCTCAGTATGTGATGATGTCCTAGTATAGACTAAACAATATAAACGAGAGCGCAGATTTACTTCGCTCTGCTTTAAGCTTTAGCTTTAGCCGCTTTCCTCCCATCTCCGCCAGAAAACCTTTCTTTAAAAGTAGAAGAGTTTCTTGTAAAATGTCTCAGCGTCCGGCTGTTTTACGAGGCTGAAGTCGCTTCTCATTCGCCAGCTTCTCGTTCTAATTTTCCCGTTCCACCTTAAATTCTGCCTTAGGCGCTGAATGTAACTGCTGCACCATTTAAGGTGGAACGGGAAAATTCGAAAGAGAAGCGAGTTCATTTTCGCAACTTTTTTTTAACTCTCGTTGCAGATTTAACCAACCGCGCTGCTTATAAACGCGAATAGTCCTCCAAATGTTCGTCTTAATCTCTGTTTTTTTGTTCGCTACTAGCGAGGCCAGACCTCGGTGCTATGTGACCTGCTGTCTGTTCTCGGTCGTTGAGAACCAGGGCTTTCGCGCTATGCTGATTCAGCGTCCACTCTCGAAAATACCACCCCACCCCCCCCGCCCTCTACAACGAGACCAAAACCGGAGTTATAAGATCACTAAAGAAAACGGGAAGGATGGCTGTAACGTGCTGCGTGGTCACCCATTACCACTGGATCTTATTTCAGGGCCACAGCGCATTTTATCGCAGATGAGTGGCAGCAGCGTCTCTGAATGAGAGCCTCCTAGTTCACTTGCCACATCACTTCCATTTGATTTATTAATAAAAGATACTTTAGATATTTAAAGGAAAGTATTTGTAATGATCCGTAATGTATGTACATCATGGATCATTACAAATACTTTGCTTTAAAACTACCAAGTCCTCAGACAGTAGGAAGCTAGAAATCCTGTATAGAGAAAAAAGATGCATCGAGATGCATCGATAATCGTTTTATAATCGCATCGCAGCCCTCTGAATCATAATCGAATCAAATCGTGAGGTGCCTAAAGATTCCCACCCCTAAGGTGAAGTAAACAAAATGTCTTAGTGCTTTAAAGATGGCTAAATGATGTGATTGAGTAGTGTAAGTACTTTCCTACAATAATACTAATATTAGTACTACTAATTTAAACGCTGTATTATTGCAGTGTATGACATTAGCTGTGTTTTGTATTGTTTATTTTGTGGGTGGAGTCAGTAGAATAAAACAAAAGCACAGTGTAATATGTCTTTAAATGGAACATGGAGTAGTTGCAGCCTTTGTTTATGTCAATTTACACGTAAAATACGTGCTTTTTTGTACTGGATTGCTGTGTGCACACAGTATTACTGTTATTTTCTTATATAGTTTTTATTCTTATTATTGGTATTATGAAGGATACCGATTATAGCTTTGATTCATTAACCAAAAATCAAGCATTTTTTATTCACGTTGTTAAACTATTACACCCAAATATGACACGCACTCCTATCAAATGTGAGACTGACCTTACAGGTACGCCAAAGACGAAATTGATGGAAAACACACTGAAATGTGCTCGTTTTACAGTCAGATAAGGGTCAGTAACTTTAAATCAGCCCCAGTTGCATTAATTCAAAATACATTTAACCTTAAAATAATGAAAACATCATTAACCTTTTAAACCACATTTTAAGTGGTTCATTCTGTGAAAAATGTTTGTTTAGCTATTTTATATGATTTTTTTCATTTCCTTGTTCACAGCAAGAAACATTGGCTAAAATACAAAAAAACAAACCCTAAATTGCAGAAGAATTGCAGGAGAAAATGACTTAATTTGATGAAATTATCTGACCATTCAGCAAGATCATTTTACTTGAGAAGAAATCTTAGAATAAGTTGGTTCTAGTCTAGAAATAAGTACACTTTTAAAAAAGATGCTTCTTCAAGTGTTCTTTAGTAAAAAAAAAATGGTTCTATTTAGAGCCATGAACACTCAAAGAACCATTAAAGCGAAAGGGTTGATTCAGGTCGTTGAAAAATGTGCTGTAGGTGGTTATATGTAGCACCTTATTAAAAATATAGCACTGAAAAGGTTCTTCTGTTGTTACACGTGTAACATCGTAATGATACAAGAACCTTTTTGGGTGCTATATACAACCCCTTTCAAAATGGTGCTATATAGAACCATGTACAGCACATTCTCCATCAATCTGAAGAATGCTTTCACTTTAATCATGCAAAGTGTTCTTTGATTGTTTATCCAAGCTTTCGACTGGTGTTGTACACGATGGAATGATTAATAATAACTGTTTATTTTAGTTTCTGACACAAATCTGAAGTGCTTGGATGTTAAAGTCAGTGAGTGTGGAGAAATGCCTGACTTTACAAAGTCTAAGAGAATCTTCTGTGGGGAACGCACTGTTTGCAAGGATTCAGAGTGCCAGGTAGGAACAACATTTGTTTTAATTGTCTAGGTTAGTGAGCTACTCTACTGCTTCCACTACATTTGGTTCATGATGCCAGCAAAATTACTACAGTTTTCTAGCAGCTACATTCTCCAACAAATCATATAGACAGTTCAGTATAGTTCAGTAAATTGTTAAGTGAAGGGATGCATCAATACTTATACTATTATCAGGTATTAGCCTTATATTGTGTTTGTATGGTTGTACTTGACCTCATAAAAATGCACCGATACCAACGTCCAGGGCTGGGAGGGTTGCTTTAAAAATGTATTCAGTTACAGATTACTGATTACCTGTTAAAAACATGTAATTGTAACCTAATCCAAAGGATTACTATGTTAAAATAATGTAATCTGATTACTTTCCATTACTTTTGGATTACTTGTCATTTTCATTTCAAAAAGACTTTTTTACTAAGAATTTAACTTAACACAAAGCACCACTGATCACTGATCTCACGTTTAGTGAAATGGCCAAATCTAAGTGGAGAAAGATATGGAAATATTTCGAACGTAAGGATGAAAACATTATGTACACGTCAACTTGTGAGCTGTGAAAATGGTGCGAAGTCCGGAAATCAAGAACAAGAGAGCAGTACTCCAGGAAAACAACTGGGTGAAAGAAAAATGAAAGAAGACTAAAAGAGAACACAGAGAAAAAGTAATCGCTGAAGAATGATTGAGTTTGAGTTCAACATGCAAATGCAATATAGTTTAGAACTATATGGTCTCCTGTGATTTTGCCGATTTATTAAAAATCTGTTGCTTACCACACTAAAGTCAAAAGTTCAATCAGGCAGAAATCTTATTTGAGACCCCTCATCAACAATAATTACAAATAGATGCCATTCTAAAAACTACCTGGTCAATATTTATATTCTCTCAGCTAAAAGGCTGCACAAGCTCATAAGGTATGATCGTAATTTGCAGACGCTCCCTAATCAGCTATCAGTGGTTGCATCATTCTGTGTAAACTCTAGAGACAACTCTATTTGACAAGTTCAGCAGTTATAGAAGCCAAACTGGCACCAACAATCATGTCACTGTCAAAATCACTAAGATCATATTTTTTCTGATTCTGATTTTGGATGGGAGCTGCTGGCCTGTATCTGCATGATTTTATGCACCATATGCTGTCCGATGATTGGCTGAGTACATACACTATATTGCCAAAAGTATTCGCTCGTCTGCCTTCACACGCATATGAACTTCAGTGACATCCCATTCTTAAACCATAGGGTTTAATATGATGTCGGCCCACCCTTTGCAGCTATAACAGCTTCAACTCTTCTGGGAAGGCTTTCCACAAGGTTTAAGAGTGTTTATGGGAATTTTTGACCATTCTTCCAGAAGAGCGTTTGTGTGGTCAGACACTGATGTTGGATGAGAAGGCCTGGCTCACAGTCTCCACTCTAATTCATCCCAAAGGTGTTCCATTGGGTTGAGGTCAGGACTCTGTGCAGGCCAGTCAAGTTCTTCCACACCAAACTCGCTCATCCATGTCTTTATGGACCTTGCTTTGTTCACTGATGTGCAGTCATATTGGAACTGGAAGGGGCCAAACTCCCCAAACTGTTCCCACAAAGTTGGGAGCATGAAATTGTCCAAAATCTCTTGGTGCTGAAGCATTAAGAGTTCCTTTCACTGGAACTAAGGGGCCGAGCCCAACTCCTGAAAAACAACCCCACACCATAAACCCCCTCCACCAAACTTTACACTTGGCACAATGCAGTCAGACAAGTTCGGTTCTCCTGGCAACCGCCAAACCCATAGTCATCCATCAGTTTGCCAGATGGAGAAGTGTGATTGGTCACTCCAGAGAACACGTCTCCACTGCTCTAGAGTCCAGTGGCGGCGCTTAACACCACTGCATTCAACGCTTTGCATTGCGCTTGGTGATGTAAGGCTTGGACGCAGCTGCTCGGCCATGGAAACCCATTCCATGAAGCTCTCTACGCTGTTCTTGAGCTGATCTGAAGGCCACATGAAGTTTGGAGGTCTGTAGCGATTGACTCTGCAGAAAGTTGGCAACCTCTGCGCACTATGCGCCTCAGCATCCGCTGACCCCACTCTGTCATTTTACGTGGCCGACCACTTCGTGGCTTTTTGCTGAGTTGCTGTCGTTCCCAATCGCTTCCACTTTGTTATAATACCACTGACAGTTGACTGGAATATTTAGTAGTGAGGAAATTTCACGACTGGACTTGTTGCACAGGTGGCATCCTATCATGGTACCACGCTGGAGTTCACTGAGCTCCAGAGAGCGACCATTCTTTCACTAATGTCTGTAGAAGCAGTCTGCAGGCCTAGGTGATTGGTTTTATACACCTGTGGCCATGGAAGTGATTGGAACACCTGAATGACCAGATGCTCCTAATAAAGTGCTCATTGACTGTATAAGTGCTTATTTGGGAGCATCAAGCCTTTTTTGGGGGGATTTGGGGGTTGTTTCCAGCCCAGTTATGGCAGGGTCTGTACATGCAAGGGTATTTTGTCCGATTCTGGACAGTCAGTTAAAAAGAAAAAGAGTCCAAGCTGACACAAGCTGCCAAATTTAGACCAATTGTGGCACACTTGGCTGGCAGAAACTGGACCAGAAATGGACAGCATTTCATGACTACTTGGAGTCTGTTTAAATTCTTAAGTAGTCAGTTATTGAATCTTCTTGTCTGTTTTAAAACAGTAACATGTTACATGTTTTCTCAATCCTTCTTTCTTTATTTCTATCCCAACAGGATGATTATGGTTCCGGTCTCCTGAAGAAAGTAACGGTTTCAAAAAAATCTTTCTTTAAGAAGGAGAAACAGGCAGACATGATGTTCGGAGTTCTCATTGAATCACAGTCTAATAAATTTATTTTTGTTGACATATGTTATGGACCAATAAAGAAGTGGTTGGATGACGTTTTGAAATAAACCCCTAAGAGCTGCTAGCTCTCCTACAGATGTACATATCTAATGTTTTATTACTTATCTGTTTCCTTTCCATCGTTTATTTGATTAAAATGTTTCTATTTGCTTTTCCTCTTCATTTCTCTCTCTCTTTCAGAGCTTGTCATGCATTTTTTATTTCTCATATGCACGTTATGCAGAGAAACACACTGCAGAAACTGGTCAGAATTGCAGTTTCCTTGTTTGCTTTGCAGATTTCTGCATTTTTTACTCAAAATGTAAAGAAAAAAACAATAAAGTGTTCAACAGTAAAATTAAGTGCATCATAAGTTTCTTAAGCCTGAAATGAATGTGATCAGCCAATGATCAGCAAGTGATACCTTTGTAATATGATTATAGGCATACAGAGTTGACTAAATTGTACGGGTCAGTTTCCTGGACCGGGCTAAGTCCTTGATTGAACAACATCCTGAATGGAGATTTTTCAATTGAA
Organism: Colossoma macropomum; assembly: GCF_904425465.1. NCBI lineage: Eukaryota > Metazoa > Chordata > Actinopteri > Characiformes > Serrasalmidae > Colossoma > Colossoma macropomum. The sequence continues at coordinate 30,567,608 of NW_023494800.1, forward strand.
AGGAAAGTGTAGCCCAGGAATGCAGATGGTTTCATCATTAGGGCTTCATTATATTCACTGAGCAGTTTGTTTATCTCCTCTGGGTGTGTTACACACTTTAGCACCTAGATGGCGATGTTGGTTCATTAAAAGAGAGAACAGAAATTTACTCAGTTTAAAATTCAGTTCATTGTTTTTATTCTGTCAGAAGAAAACCCAGTATCTCCAAAATGGCAACTTTACAGTAGAAGGAAAAAAAATCTTAATTTATAGTGAAAGTTAATGTCATTTTGGACTATTAATGTAATTTTTTACCCTTTCTATTGGTCTGTTCATCATGAAATTTTAACACAAGCGAAAGCGTAACTGGACTTTTCCAAGTATGAAAATAAATGAACAAAACGTAAAAAATGGATATACAAAGTTTTTATGTGACACAGACAATATTCCATTGTCACAGTGTTGACCACCTCAGTTGAGACCTCAAGCCTAAAAACATAGACAAGGAACTGGTAGATGTTATGAAGGTGTAATGTAAAACAATACAATACACTACAAAAATGCACAACACAAACGAATACCAAAATATGAGACTGGATGTATATGTGCTATGGCATCAGAGCACACCTGTGTTTTTTGTTTATTTTAGGGCTAGGTTCTGTGTGTGTTTTTCTAGTAGCCTAGCGAGCTAACAGACTAGTGCTGATGCTGCATTTGAGTGGTGTCGGAAACTGTAAATTCCCAATTTTCCACTTGTAATTTTGCACTTCAACGGCCGACAAACTTGTAATTACAACTGTTAAGCTTGGGATTCTAGATGATTTACAAGATGTGACATACACTATATTGCCAATAGTATTCACTCACCCATCCAAACCATTGAATTCAGGTGTTCCAATCATTTCCAAGGCCACAGGTGTATAAAACCAAGCACCTAGGCCTGCAGACTGCTTCTACAAACATTAGTGAAAGAATGGGTCGCTCTCAGGAGCTCAGTGAACTCCAGCGTGGTACCATGATAGGATGCCACCTGTGCAACAAGTCCAGTCGTGAAATTTCCTCTCTACTAAATATTCCACAGTCAACTGTCAGTGGTATTATAACAAAGCGGAAGCGATTGGGAACGACAGCAACTCAGCCACGAAGTGGTCGGCCACGTAAAATGACAGAGCGGGGTCAGTGGATGCTGAGGCACATAGTGCGCAGAGGTCACCAACTTTCTGCAGAGTCAAATGCTACAGACCTCCAAACTTCATGTGGCCTTCAGATCAGCTCAAGAACAGCATAAAGAGCTTCATGAATGGGTTTCCATGGCCGAGCAGCTGCATCCAAGCCTTACATCACCAAGCGCAATGCAAAGCGTTGAATGCAGTGGTGTAAAGCGACATCAGTGTCTGACCTCACAAATGCTCTTCTGGAAGAATGGTCAAAAATTCCCATAAACACTCCTAACCCTTGTGGAAAGCCTTCCCAGAAGAGGTGAAGCTGTTATAGCTGCAAAGGGTGGGCCGACATCATATTAAACCCTATGGATTAAGAATGGGATGTCACTGAAGTTCATATGCGTGTGAAGGCAGACGAGCAAATACTTTTGGAAATATAGTGTATATCGTGACCTTCTACCTCTTCCTACCAGAGAAAATGGCAAACTTGCCTCTGAATCTTGTAAGTATGTACGTTTTTTAATAAAGGAAAATCATTTTTAAATTCAGGTTTGTTATTAACTGAGAAACACTTACGTTGATAATTAACGATATATCACTTTTGTGGGACATTTTACAGTGTTTGTAGACGACTCTGTCTCAATGTTGAGTGATGGAGCTGATATTCAGAGCATTAAGAGATTCAGGTCTCTACTTGGACCCAACTAATGGTGAAATTAAACTTTGTTCACTGAACAATGAAAAACTCTGAAGCAAATCTATTAGCCCCACTCCTGGTGATTGCTGGGATTTGTGTATCTGGGTTAACCCTTTTTTTTGGGTTTTGAAGCCTAAAAGCAGAGGACAAATATTAAAGGTTATAGAATGGATTTTGGGTCATGTTTCCAAATCTTCTAGCTTAGTTTTATTTAGGTTAGGACACATTAGCATATGTTCACTTCCTTGTGTATGAAATCTACAGTTCTTCTGATGGCCCAAAAATTAATAAATAAAAGCTCCCAAAAAGATCTATTTGTTAAATAATTTGTATCTTTAACAAAAACAATTTTACAAAAGGTATACAATGAATGATCATATAGACAAAAATAGAGTAAAATGAAAAAATGAAAAATAAAATAAAAGAAAACAAATCAAAAATACATTTTACAGGGGGCTCCCGAGTGGCGCAACTGTCCAAGCATTGGTCCTGTCATCAGGAGATCGCGAGTTCAATCCCTGGTGATGCTACACCCGTCCGTAGCCAGGAGTGCGAGAGAGCACAACTGGCCTCGACCTGGGTGGGTGGGATGGCTGCCCTTCTCCCCCCATCACTCAACACGATGCTAGTCAGCGCAGGCGTCTGTTAGCTGACGTAACAGATCTGGCGGTTGGCGCTTTCCTCCGAGCGCATTCAGCTGTCCGGTGACGTTATGTGAGCGGCAGTTCGAAAAGATGTGGTGGCGCTTCACAGGTCTCGGAGGAAGCCTGTGTTAGCCTTCACCCTCCTAGCGTTGATAGCATCGTGTGATTGGGGGGAGTCCTAACTAGCGGGTGGAATTGGAGATGACTAAATTGGAGAGAAAATTGGGTAAAAAAAAAAAAAAAATACATTTTACTTACATGATATGAATTGTACTCTTAGCTGGATAAACATTAGGTAAATACAGCACCAAGTAACACATGATTTATTTAATTTTCTTTATAAATCAAATTAACCATAAGTTAAGATCATTTACCTTAGGATGGGGATGTCCAGTCCTGGTTCTGGAGATCTACCACCCTGCAGAGCTCCAGCACACCTAGCTGTTATATTCGAATGCTCCTGAGGGCCTTCATTACCTGGATCAGGTGGGTTAGATTAGAGTTGGAGCTAAAATCTACAGGGTGGTAGATCTGGTAGATCTTGAACGTCCCTGTCATACACTGTTATTAATAAATGTTCTGTGCAGGTACATTTTTTGTTCATCAAGGTACAAACAAATCTATGTGTTCTCTCAAAGGTTGTACAGTGGTCGTAAGGTCTGATTGTGAACCTTAAACAGTTTTTTTCCAGGTGAAAAGTTCGTATTTGTACCTTTTCATAACCAAATGTTCTAAAACAGAACAATAAAATGAAAGCCTGGAGACGAGACGGGGTGTGTGGAGTCAGTACAGCTTAGAAGATATCATTTCAGTGGATTATGGTTCAGTTATGTTCCCTGACTAAAGGTACTGAGATGGAGCCTTGAGGGTTCCACCCCAGTGACAAGAGGGGAACTGACCCAGTGACAGTTTAGCACCTTTATTTCTGAGAGTGTAAGGTAACTGCATGCTATTTTAGGGTTTCAGTCGAAGAGATAAACCTATTACAGAATGAGCTAATATCAAAATTTGAGAAGTAAGATGGGGGGATATCAAACTACCCCAGATAAATGGTATAAACTGTTGTTTGGAACACTGTTTGCGCAGTTGGGTCTCTCGAGACCCTGAGCCACCTGATACTCCTCTTCCACAAACTCAGCGTCTGAAGACTCTTTCCTTTTTGACATCTTCTGAGAACTTAGAACAGTTATTAGTGAAAGTGTTTAGTCGGTAAAAGATTTATTTTTTATTTATAATATTATGTTGGAGGCCTGGGGTTGAAGGGGGGCAGCCCTTGGTCCCGACAACAGACAAGAAAAGTTACTAGAAGTAAAAAAGGGGAAACTATTTGGCAGTCAGCCTCCTCATGACACTACAGCCTGTATAGCAGTAAATTAGAAAATAAAATACAAAAGAACATTTGAATTATGCAATAAAAAAAGCATAAAGAGTTCAAGGAGGATAAAATGTTTCAGTGATGAACTGATGCTGTCTTGGATGACCTCGTCAGCTCTTTGTTCTGAAAAACTGTGCAGGGTCGGCGTCTCAGCGTCTAAATTTACACATGTAGAGTTCAGCTTTCCTCCGTCGCAGGAAGTTTTGCCATTAGAAGTCCTTCTGCTTCAGTCTGTAAAGAGAACAGTTTGATCATTAGGAATATCTAGTTGTTCTCCGCTGCAGTGCTGTACTACACTGATGTAGATGTTAACAGTGTTTTTCTAATGTATAAACCAGTGTTTACTGTAGTTTATCTGTAATTTATTTATGAAAACAGTTTGAAGATGGCTAAATTTACATGTGTAGTTGTCCTCTGTCCACTACTTTCCTGTGCCTCAGCAGTGCCCTGCTCTGCTGCTGTCTGTGAAGGGGATAGTTTGATCATGAGGATATCTAGTTGTTTCACCACTGCAGATTAAAACAAGCCTTGGATGGAGAACTGACCTGTTCACTGGAGACTCCATATTCTCTACGGTGTTTATCAAACGTAATATATAATATCAGTATTCCAATTGTGGAGACCAAGAGGGCAATGAAACCTCCAAACTGCAACAAAAAAACACAGAACATAGTTATTGTTTCTTTTCATGCATGTTGTTCAGATATGTTTTTTACAACCTCATTTCCAAAAAAGTTGGGACGCTGTGGAAGATGCAAATAAATGTAAATAGAAAACAGAATGCAATGATTTGCAAATCTCATAGACCCATATTTTATTCATAATAGAACATAAAACACAAATCAGACGTTGAATGTGAGACATTTTACCATTTCATGAAAAATATTAACTCATTTAGAACTTGATGGCAGCAATGCACCTCAAAAAAATTGGGACAGGGGCAACAAAGTCTGGAAAAATAAGTGTCCCTAATAAAAACAGCTGGAGGAGCAATTTGCCACTAACTCACATGACTGAGTATAAAAAGAGCATTTTAGAGTCTCTCAGAAGCAAAGATGGACTGAGGTTCACCAATCTGCGGAAAACTGCATCTAAAAATTGTGGAACAATTTCCAACATGTTCCTCAAAGTAAAATTGTGAAGACTTTAAATATCAATATTGGACACTTGGGATCTTCGGGCCCTCAGTTGGCGCTGCATTGAAAACAGGCATGATTCTTTACTGGAAATCACTGCATGGGCTCAGAAACACCTCCAGAAATCACTGTCTGTGAGCACAGTTTGCCGTACAATCCACAAATGCAAGTTAAAGCCGTATCATGCAAAGAAGAAGCCATATGTCAACACAATCCAGAAATGCTGCCGCCTTTTCTGCGCCAAAGCTCATTTAAAATGGACTGAGGCAAAATAGAAAACTGTTCTGTGGTGATTTAAAATTTGAAATTCTTTTTGGAAACCATGGACGCCATGCCCTGCGGACTCAAGAGGAGACGGACCTTCCAGCTTATTATCAGTGCACAGTTCAAAAGCCTGCATCTCTGATGGTCTGGGGTTGCATTAGTCCCTGTGGCGTGGGCAGCTTACACATCTGGAAAGACTCCGTCAATGCTGAACAGTACATAGAGGTTTTAGAACAACATATACTGCCATCCAGACAGCGTCTCTTTCAGGGAAGACCTTGCATATTTCAGCATCTGATATGTGTTCCATGTTCTATTGTGAATACAATGTGGATCTATTAGATTTGCAAATCATTGCATTCTGTTTTTATTTACATTTAACACAGCATCCCAACTTTTTGGAATAGCGGTTGTAATTACTAATTTTAGCACATCTTGCTTTGCTCGTTCAAAGTTTGCGTAAGAATCTGTGGATTCATGAGACCAAGTTTAACATGAAAAGAAAAACTTGAACTTCAGCTGTACAGTCTGAAGGGAAAAATACATTTGTACTAATGTAAGTTTAGAAAAGGGGAAGCACTAAAGGGGAACTAAAGTCGATTTTGTCAAATGAGATGAACTTACTCAAGACATCCTGAAACACAACCCTCTGCTGTCTGTTTCTATTGAGTTACTTTATCCACTATCTGTGTTCAACTGTTCTGTCTGTTCAAATACGGCATTGAAGCTGCCTTGAATCTTATTTCTCTTTGCACTTTCCATCCTCCTGTTATTACAGCTTAAAACTAAAACATAAGAGGCCATTCTACCTTCCAGTGTATTAACAACCCCCACTCAGTCAAGGTAGTCAGTGGCAACAATAAACATCTGTAGATGAAAGTTTTAAGAAGGGGGTTCTACACTGCGCAGCTAGAATATTTAACATCATGATATTTCACATCAGCTAGATTTGAGCTTACCTTAGAGTCGTTATAGGCTTTCTCTGCTTTCTTCTGGGCAGCAGTCAGTGTTCGGTTTGTGTTACACCATTCCCATGGAGCGTTTGCAGTGCTGTCAGCATCTCCTTCAAATGTAGTATGATAACAAGCCCAATATCTGCCATCACAGAAAAATAAGATTATCCAAAAAATACTTGGAATAAAACACCAGAAGGTAAAAATGAATTGTCTCCATTTTCCAGACATCTGTTTAAATGAACATTCATTTAGTCTTCCAGACATCGGAGCTCCCCTAATAGATTCCAGCCCTTGAGTTTCCTCATTAGATTCCTGCTGTTGAGGTTCTGTATTGGATGTCTGCAGCTCACGCATAATACAATACATGACAGCAAAAACAACGAAGGCAGGTATCAGCAGGTAGGAAAAGAAAAACTTTTTTCTAAAGTCGGATTTGCAAGGGCAGTGAAATTCTTTCCCAACATAGTCTTCTGCAACAACAAGGCTAACTAACACAAAAATTAGAAGTCTGTTCTCTTTGGTAACAGCCAGCCTGGCTGCCCTTAGTACATTTCGCGCTGCCATTCCTAATTCACGTTCCAGTACCAAACAGCAGAGAACCTGAACTCTAAATCTCAATCTTAATTGTGGAAATCAGCTTTGACATCAGTACTAAATTATACAGCACCAACTACGAATAGCAAAACACTCTGGCTTCAGTGAGGTAATCAGGAAGTGGCCCCACCACCAGTTACAGTCACCTAGTAAGAATAGCAGAGTGCATGTTGAGGTGAAGTAGATGTTTTCTACTGTATAAGCCAGTTAAATTATAAACTGCTCTTCATGTCTGATATGAATTGTACTGGCGTCTCTGACAAAGTGCACCATTAAACAGTTCAAACAGCAATGAAAAACTTCAAGAGCTCATTCAATACAGTGCAAACTGGTCTAAGAACTAAATTCAACTTCTAGTGTTGGTTTTAACTCTATTCTGAAGGGATACAACATTAGCCACGTTTACATGCAGCCCTATAATCTATTAATAATCTAACTAATAGCTCAATCAGAATAGAATACGTCCATGTAAACACCTCAGTCACAATAGTCTAGTCTGATTGAGGCCAATCGGAATAGTTTCTATCCAATTGATCCAGGTGGGTAATCCTGTAAATAATCAGTTAAATAGAAGAATAATATCCATGTAAACACCTGTATCTGATTACGTTCCCTATCGGAAAGTTTAAGTCCGTTCTGATCATGTTCGTCGTGTCATAGTGAGAGTTTATACCGTTCAACATGGCGGAGCAGAAACTGGTCTGCAGAGGAGACGAAGTTTATGCTCTGATCTTTAAAAGACGGCGGTGGGACGGACGTCCAGCTTATGTGTCTCAGAACACGACGTCTTCCTCTCAGCCTTCTTTAATAAGGACATGTGAAGGACGTTTTCCTGAGTCTGACATCATTTTAAAGCAGTTAAAAACACAAGCGCTGCTCACTGCTGCTCGTCTCACTCTGACTGGACTCACGTGATGCTGGTTGTCATGGTAACGTCTACACTAAGTGGTTCTCTACACATATGTGTCATTTTGGATCTGATTACTTGTAGTGAGCATGTAAACAGAGATTTTCATCAGATTGTTGAGTAGAGTGAGAATAAACACCTCAGTCCTAATCTGTAATCAAAAATCTTTGCATGTAAACACAGTCATTGAAAGAGTCACTGAATATAATTATTATTCCTGAAGTATCATATCAGTAACATTCACACTAGTACTGGCTTCTGTTTACATTTACATTTACATCATTTAGCAGACGCTCTTATCCAGAGCGACTTACAAAAAGTGCTTTGTCTATCCAGAGAAAGAATCTTTGCTAGCTACCAACAGGTTAGAGAGAAAGACAGTCCTAAACTTAGATACTGCTAGAATCAGAAGGTCATTGACACCTAGTGAAAAGGGACAGAGTTAAACACAGAACAGTGCAATACAATACAATACAATACAATACATAAGTGCTGTACAATACATTACAATCAATACTTAATTTAGTGCTCATTTAAGTGCTGAATAAACAGGTGTGTCTTCAGTCTGCATTTGAAGACAGCGAGAGACTCTGCTGTACGGACGGCCAGTGGGAGTTCGTTCCACCACCTGGGTGCCAGCACAGAGAACAGTCTAGATGTTTGCCTTCCGCACGCTTTGAAGGATGGCGGGTCAAGCCGAGCTGTACTCGAAGCTCGAAGGGCTCGTGGTACAGTTCGAGATTTGACCATTGCCATCAAGTAGGGAGGGGCTGGTCCATTTTTGGCTTTGTAGGCAAGCATAAGGGTTTAAAATCTGATGCGTGCAGCTACAGGAAGCCAGTGAAGAGAGTGCAGCAGTGGGGTGACGTGGCTGAACTTTGGGAGATTGAAGATGAGTCTTGCTGCTGCATTCTGGATGAGTTGTAGAGGCCTGATGGCCTGCATCGGGAGACCAGCCAAGAGCGAGTTGCAGTAGTCAAGCCTTGAGATGACAAGAGACTGCACTAGCACCTGGGTGGTCTCTCGAGAGAGAAAGGGTCGGATCCTCCGGATGTTGAATAGGAGAAATCTGCATGACCGAGTTAGGTTCGCAATGTGAGTCGAGAACGATAACTGGCCATCCAGAACCACACCAAGACTTCTTGCCTCTGCTGACGGGACAATCAGAGAGTTCTCGAATGAGATGGCAAGATCATGATGAGGACCTGTAGTTGCAGGGATGAATAGCAGCTCAGTCTTGCTAGGATTGAGCTTCAGGTGGTGAGCTACCATCCATGAAGAGATGTCAGACAGACATGCCGAGATCCGACTTGAAACCTGTGTGTCAGAGGGTGAGAAAGAAAGCATTAGTTGAATGTCATCAGCATAACAGTGATAAGAGAAGCCATGAGATGATATTACATTGCCAAGAGAGCTAGTGTAAAGAGAAAAGAGAAGAGGACCTAGCACCGAGCCTTGTGGGACACCAGTGGAGAGCCTGCATGGAGAGGATGTGGACCCTCTCCATGTTACCTGATAAGAGCGATCCTCCAGATAGGACTTGAACCATTTCCACGCAGAGCCAGTGATTCCAAGGTTGGAGAGGACGTCCAGAAGGATTGTGTGGTTGACCGTGTCAAAAGCTGCTGAGAGGTCAAGAAGAATCAGGACAGATGACATACTGGCTGATCTTGCTGACTGGAGCTTCTCTGTCACTGCTATAAGAGCAGTTTCTGTTGAGTGCGCTGGTTTGAAGCCAGACTGGTTGGGGTCCTGGAGCTGGTTCTGCGTGAGAAAGAGAGACAGTTGATTATAGACTGCACGTTCAAGAATTTTTGAAAGGAAAGAAAGGAGTGATACCGGTCTGTAGTTGTTGACATTAGAGCTGTCAAGCGTGGGCTTCTTCAGGATGGGAAGTACTCTTGCTGTCTTCAACGTTGATGGTACTTCACCTGATGACAAGGACTTGTTAATGAGAAAAGTGATGAAGGGCAGTAGATCCTTGGAGATTGACTGGAACAGTGCGGATGGAATGGGATCCAGTGGGCAGGTGGTTGGGTTACTGGATTTGATCAGTTGAAGGACAGCATCTGTGGAAAGAGAAGAAAAACAGTTTAAGGGATTGAGAGCGAGAGAGTGAGGTCTAGTGAAAGAAGTGGGGACAGAGGGAAAAGACTGGCGGATTCTATCAACCTTCTCCCCAAAGAAGGTGACAAAATCCTCAGTTTATCTACAAGGCTCTGGTCATATGCCATATCACTTCTGTACTCAACAAGTAATGTAAATCAGACTGTTCCAGACTGGATCGCCATTCAGGTGCTGAAATGTACATGAGAAAATCTGTTTTTAACTGCAGCATATCAGCCCAGACTTTATTAACTATGGAAATTATAAGCCTCCACTCACTCGTGTCACTCAAACATTTTATATATATTATAATTCTAATCTCTAACCATCACTCAGCCTGCAACTTAGTTTTATCTAAACTGGTTCTCATTTGTTTTATTTCATTGTGTTATTTGAAATGTAATAATTTTAAATTGCTCAGATTTACAGTTTTTGTCTTAGTTGCCTCGTGTGCGATGAATTGGCGACCTGTCCAGGGTGATTCCTGCCTTCTGTTCTACTTGAAAAGTGTTTTAGCTTGACATACGTGTTTCTTGAGTAGTCTAGAGTCTAAGTTATATATAATTGACCTTGAAAGAAATGCAAAATCTAATTTTTTAGCAAGTTACGAGGCCCCATTGGCTCCAACTGATACTGATCAGGGACAGTAGATTAGCCATTCCCTTTAAATAAATGCTCTGCTGCAATGATTTGATATATTTAGCAAGGAAGAAAGTGTTTTTACTCACTTGTTTTGGTAACACTTTCCTTCAAGGCCTTCTTATTCACAGTTTTCGAATGTCATGGCAAATAAAAACATAATTTGTAAGCAGCTTAGAAATGTATAAATGTATCAGTATGATGTATTATTAACATCCTCTCTAAAGTAGTTACTATTTGTTGCCTAGTTATGTTAAATATTAATAAACTGTAACCTTTTATTTGCACACATTCTTGGAATGATGTTAATGGAATCTGAAATGGTAGTAATGATCTGAATTCACAGTGACCAAACATGGAAGTAAATTCAAGTAAGTGGTCACTCTTCATAAACTCCAGACACCTAAATGGCTGCAATTTTATAGTAACTTACCATTTGCAGTAACGGTGTATCTTAAATTACAGTATTTTACTGTATTTTGCTGTCAAATCTGGGAGCTAATTTGTGTTCTTAACCACTTCTAACTCAGAAATATTATTAGTTAGCACTAAGGCAGTGGTTATTAAGAATGAATACTTTACCACTTTAGTTATGGTCTTGCAGATCCATTAATAAACATGTTTTAAACATACAGTCAGGTCCATAAGTATTTGGAAAGTGACATTTTTTGTAATTTTGCCTCTGTGCACCACTATAGTCGTCACAGTGATTGAAGTGGAGTCTTTCAGCTTTAATTTAAGGGCTTTAACAGAAACATTGCATTAACCGTTTAGGAATTTACAGACAATTTTATTTTTTTTAGTCCCTCCATTTTCACAGGCTCCGAAGTAATTGGACAGTTAGATCATTGGAAAATCCATTTCATGCCAGGTGTGGTCTGTTCAATAAGAACAAAGCAAAATAAGGAGAAAAGGTCTAGAGCTGAGGGAGTGAGGTGGCTGCTGACAGAGCTAATATTGCTGTAGCTGCCGTTAAACCACCAAACAGGACACTTCTGTTCTGGTTAGAGAGTGACGAGGATGAGTCATCATTTAAGAGGAACAGCCTCGAACAACATGCTGTTTCAGTATTAAGCAAGCAAGTAAAAAGGGAGACACCAATGTCTTACTACAGGAAAGTGCCAAATACAAATTTATTTTAAATAACTATACTAAATGTAATGGAATGTGTGGCTGAGAAACATATCAGATCATCTGGTGTTAGAAAGCTTCACGTTACATTCATGTTATTATTGGATGAAGTTTCTGATAAAGAGCTGGAAACATGGCTTTGAATAGTGCTAGAATAATTGGTACTGATTGTTTCTAAGTATTTTTGATCTTTTCGTTAACATGACTTTATGTTATGACCCTATGGGTCATAGTGGGTTTTTTTGTTGTGGTGTGTGTTCTGTATTCATTACAGAGCCGAGGGAACATACACTGAGCCTCCACCAGGGGGAGCCGCCTATAAAAGAGAGATGCCCATTAGGAAATGCGGTGCTTTTGGTTCTGGCGTCGCTTCTGTCGTGTTCCCGGTTCCCAGCAGTCACTTCAGTGACACTACTGCTGTAGAGCTGCGTTGGTGGGAGAGCTTGGCTAGTGGTGTATGGTTTCTTGGTGCTTTGTTTGTTTGTTGTTGAGATTTTCAGCTTTAACTACTGCATCTTCCCTTGCCATCGCCATGACTACAACACAAAAATAGCCAATTTATTTACTATCTAAAACCAACAGTGAACCTATGCATGTCTTCTGAGTTGTCTTCACCCTGCATTTACCTTTCCACCCTGCATATATTTACAAAATACCATTCAGGTCAAAATTTTCTCAAACTATCATGAAACAGTATTTCAGTCATCAGGCAGTGAATTCATAACCATTTCATGTAGTAACTTTCTGTGAGGGAGCTTTTAGAGGTGGACGTCTGGTTCCTATCACCATCACTGCGGACAATTCTGACTCAGTTTCTCTGGAACAAATCGTTTCACACCAAACCGCTCTGAACAAATGTTTGTTTGTCTTAATAATTGAATTATGCAAAATAAAAAAAGGGGGAATTCCCTTTTAAGTAAGCTGAGGTACAGAATCCCTTACCTGTGGAGGTCAGCGCTCCAGCTACATCTGTTAAAACTCCAGGCATGTCGTCAGAAGAGTACAGGGACAAAAAAAAATGTGTCAGAATCAAGTGTGTCCAGTTCTGCTGTAGAGATGAAGCAACCAGAGTTGAGAAAGTCTCAGAGAAACAAGAAACATCCAACTTGCTTGAAGGACTGCATTCAGTTTAGTAGTGAGTCCCCCAGCCACAGGACTAGAGTGCATCCTGGGACTCATCGGGATGGACACAGTCTACTAGTTAGTTTATTACTTATTAAATATTAAAAATAGAGAGACAGACAGAGAGAGAGGGAGAGCAGTATTGTTATGAGAAAAAGTTAAAGACTGAGTGTTATTGTTTTGGCCACGTCAAGGAAGGATTCAAAATAATTGTAACAGAAATATTTCAGACAGACTTTTTGATAATTAGTAGTTATTATTGTCAGAGGGAAGTCGATGTAGTGTTCCTTTGAAGGTGAAGGTCCCCATATGGAAAAATATATGGACATGCATTTTCATATATTTGAAATACATTTGAAATACACTGCAGTCCATGCCAAAATACATTCCAAACACAAATGTAATGTAACACAAATGTAATGTAACAAATATATTTCAGTATATTGCCATAAAGACCCAAAATGATTTTAAATACATTTATTTTTTAAAAATGCAAGGAAATATCACATACAGAGATGTACTATACAAAGTAAATGTTTATACATTGTGTATATAAAAAAATATATTTACATGTATTTAAATATATTGATATATTTTATTTGAAATTTTGGCCATTTCCATGCATGGTAAAAATATACATCATAAATATATTTGGAAAATACATTTAAAATGCATTTTAATATTTAGCAAATACATTTTTGGACCATTCATACATGGCAAAAGTATTCTTGATAAATGCATTTGCAATATGTATTTTTTTCCATATGGGTGTTTAATATGTCCAGCAGGAGGCGTTAGTGTGCTGTCAACATAAATACCCTCTGACAAGGAGTAGAGAGAGAATGTGCTCACTGTGGCTGTCCTGCCATCTTTTCATGCAGCTGTTGAATCCTGCAACATAAAGAAAATTAATGTTAGATGGTTTATCTCTGCCTCAAATGCAGCTTCACTCAACAATGCAGACACTCTTTCTGCATCTCTCTCTGTATCTCTCTCTCTCTCTCTCTCTTTTATGCATGGATAATGTCTCAGTAAAACACTGAAACTTTGCTTAAAAAGTTTTTTTTTTTTCAATTTTTACCCGGTTTTCTCCCCAATTTAGTCGTAGCCAATTCCACCCGCTAGTTAGGACTCCCCCAATCACACACAACGCTATCAACGCTAGGAGGGCGAGGCTAACACAGGCTTCCTCCGAGACCTGTGAAGCCAACCACCGCTTCTTTTCGAACTGCCGCTCACGCAACGTCACTGGACAGCCGAACGCACCAACCGCCAGATCTGTTACGTCAGCTAACAGACGCCTGCGCTGACTAGCATCATGCTTAGTGAGTGATGGGGGGAGAAGGGCAGCCATCCCACCCACCCAGAGAGCGAGGCCAATTGTGCTCTCTTGGACTCCCGGCTACGGATGGCTGTAGCATCACCAGGGATCGAGCTCGCGATCTCCTGATGATAGGGCCAATGCTTAGACGGTTGCACCACTCGGGAGCCCGCTTAAAAAGTATTTATTAGAATCGCTAGACTGTTCATTTCCTGATAAATTGTTATTTTTTTCAATCATTGTACTGCAAATACAGGTAAGATTTTTGCTACCATTTTGGATGAAAGATAAGCAATAAAGAATGTTTCTTACAGCATGTTTTGCGCGTGTTTACCAGTGGTGCTATTATTTGTGGAGGGCACTGTATATCTAACTTGTTTAAGTGGTAGTAACTTCAGGCTCCTGCAGATGCCGTTGCACAAATATGATCGGGCCATAAATGCCTGCGAGGTGTGCAACAGGACTCATAGATTGAGAAGAGGTGGTACAGTGCAGTGAACGTCTTGTTCGATGTGTGGAAAATGGGTCCCAAAGAAGATGTTAATGATTGGCAATAAGGAGTGATTGCATTTGGGCCAAAGGCCACAGTGTGAAGGCAGTTGCTGAATGTGCAGGCATATTGAAGCGTACGGTCATACAGGTCGACCAGCAGTGGAAAAAAATCCCAGTACACAGGAAATTCTCATCAGAATTGAGGCCAAAAGATGAAACTAATGGACAGGAATCACTGGCGTGTTTCATGGCTTGTGGACAAAATAAATAAATAAATAAATAAAATAAAATAATAATAATAATAATAATAATAATAATAATAATAATAATAATAATAATAATAATTCGCTTCACTCTTCACTTCGAGAAGTCAAAGCAGGTTCTTCACAACCAATTTTTTGAAAGAATGCTCTGCAGGGAACTGCATACCATGAACATATGGAGCAGACTGTGGGATGAAACCAGTGCACCCAGAGGAAACCCATGCAAACACAGGGAGAACATGCACCCTGGTTGCCCGGCGGGGAATCAAACCCAGGCCCTTCTTGCGACAGCAGTACACACTGTGCAACTGTGCAGCCATATTCAATGCTGGATTCCTTCAGATTAGTGATATTCAGAGAGTTCAAATCAACACTGGAAGTTGAATTTAGTTCTTTTTTGCATTCAAAACTAACATATGCATGTAGAAAGCAGTTTGAACTGTATTGAAGGAGCACTGAAATCTTTCAATACTGCAGATTCAGCAGAACAGTGTAGAATAGTGACATTCACTCTGCTGTTCTTTCCAGGAACAGTGGTGGTGAGACCACATCCTGATTACCTCATGTCTCACTGAAGGCAGACTGTTTTGCTGTTTGTGGTTGGTGGTGTATAACTTAGTGCTGAAAACTGATTTTCACACTCAAGCTTTAGGTTCAGATTCTCTGTTGTCTGCTATTGAGCTCTGCACAGCGTTGAATTAGAAATGTCACTGCAGCAGATTCTAAAGGCAGCCAGGCTAAGTTTTAGCTACAAGAATGGATTTTTGATCTTTATCTTAATTGGCCTTGTTGTGGCAGAGAACTTCATTGAGAGAGACTTTCAGTGAATTTGTGAAATTGTGCATTGGAGTAATCTTTTTCACCTTTTACTTAGTCATGCCTGCCTTTATCATTTTCACTCTCACGTTCTGCATCATGAGTGAGCTGGAAAGGCAGAAATCGAAAAAAAAGATCAAAATCAGGAATCTGCTGGGGGAACTCAAAATCAGGGATCTAGTCAATGTTCATTTATCTCACTGTGTTGTGTTCCAAGTTTCTTTTGGATGCTCTTGTTCCTCAGTGATGGCAGATATATGATGTGTATTTTTACTGTATTAAAGGGAGACTATGCTGACATTACCGCACAGCCTCCATGGGAATGGTGTAACGAAAACTGAACACTGAGTACTGACCAGAAGAAAGAGAGCACATATATTTGGTCTAAAGTAAGCTGTTTAGAGTGAAATGTAAGTGATCATGATGTCAAATGTTCAAGCTGCATAATCTAGAACCACCCTTATTGAAACTTTCATCCACAGATTTGTTTGTTACAGCCTCAGTTCTAGATGACTTTGACTGAATGGGGGAAGGTGTTAACACAGTGAAAGGTAGTATGGCCACAAGAAAGGCTAGATATAGGTTAAATATCGCTACTGTTGGAAGAAAACCTTGCATCTCCATTTTTGTCGTTTTTCAGTTTTTGTCATAATTTGAAAATATCTGTTGCCCTTTACATTGTGTGTAAATTTCATGATAAATGGACCCAAAAAAACGACCCAAAATGACTTGGAAAAATGTCTGGTTCCACTGACTTACATTCAAAGTAAGGTAGGTTTTTTCCTTCCACTGTGAAGTTACCATTTTGGAGATACGAGGTTTACTTCCAACAACAGCGATATATGAAAATGGAGTTAGAATGATTGAAGGCAGCGTTGTCTTATGTTCAGTATTTGAATATTCAAGTTGTACCTTCAATCGTGTAGAAGTGAGACAGAAACAAATGTAATCAAGTTGGCAGAAAATGATTTGTTTGTTGTTTGGTGTCAACATAAAAACATGTCCTTGTCCCAGCTGTT
This sequence comes from Colossoma macropomum, assembly GCF_904425465.1. Taxonomy (NCBI): domain Eukaryota; kingdom Metazoa; phylum Chordata; class Actinopteri; order Characiformes; family Serrasalmidae; genus Colossoma; species Colossoma macropomum. Next base: position 30,584,232 of record NW_023494800.1, read on the forward strand.
TTGAAACATGTTACTGGCATTAAATTCAAAATGGGCATATATTTTACAGAAACTGGTAAAAATTTCTCAAGTACAACATTCAATATGTTGTCTCTGTTATTTTAAAATAAATACAGGGTTTACATGATTTACACATCATTGTTTTTAATTATATTTTGCACTACATCTCAACTTTTTTCTTAATGGAGTTGCAATTGACTTAGAACTTAGAACAGGCTGTAGATCATATGTATGCACATGTTGTATATCCCTTTGTCATATAACTGATTAAATGTGATTGTAAGTAAAAGTACATTTTAAATGGATGCTGTTACCGAATGGGGCATATAGGCAGGCTGCATGTGCTGAGTGGCTTTATTAGGGTCAGTCCAAATCTGATTCATTTTAATTCCCATTAATAGGTGTTTTTAATGGAAGTTAACTGATCAAATGACTGTGTGAGTGTATGAGATTGTTGTGTTATTCAGAATTCTACACTGTGAATCTGTGTTCTCTTGTTCCAGGGGGTGGGTTTTAGTCTCTTCCTCTTATGCTCGTCTGTGATTCTGGTTTACGGATGCTCTAAAAAACGTATAGGCTCCCATCAACAGGTCAGTTCTCCACCTAAAGCTTGTTTTAATCTGCAGTGGTGAAACAACTAGTCATGATCAAACTGTTCTCCTCACAGACAGTGGAAGGGTCTGAAAGTCCTCTATTGCATGGCACTTTCTGAGACAGAGGAAAGCAGAAGACAGTAGAAATACACAAGAAACTGTAGACCATTGAGACATCATCTCTGCACAGCTTTCAGTTTAAAACAGATGTTTTTTTGCATCATTCATATGCATTTTTGTGTGATTTACTGTGCGAAAGCTGGCAAAGAAAAATGCTTTTTTGATGTTTTTATTTTCAAATAAACTGTTATGTAGTTATAACAGTTCTCTTTTTATGTTGTTTTTACTGTATTTTTCTTATTTTGTTTCATGTTGTTGGTCTGCTGATGTACAGATGCATATGCAGGGATTTGTTTATCACATGCAGTTGTGTTAGAAGATGATGTTCCCTCCTAGTTAGTTTGATTTATTAAGAAAATGAAATAAATTGTTGTGTTGTTTTGTATTTGAGAGCATAACCATCTTATACATGGGTTTCATATTTCTAGCAGAGCAGAATTGATATCAGTAGACATGTATTTTTATTGATTTCCTTATTTCCTTTTATTGTTTTAACTTTATTATTTTTGTCTGCGTGATCATTCACTGTAAGCTTTGTAAGCTTTGTAAAATTATTTTTGTTGGAGGTACAAATAAATGTAACCGACGGATTTCGGGAGATTGTATTGATTCATATTTTGGCCACAGAAGAACTGTGGATTTCATACACAAGGAAGTGAACATCTGAATGAAATTGAGCTAGAAAGTTTGGAAACAATCAAAATAATTTATTTGGTAACTCTTCTTCTTCTTCTTCTTCTTCTTCTTCTTCTTCTTCTTATCACTACAGTCATGAACTGGTTTGACTGAATACTGGACCTAAACAATCAGTAACCAGATTAACTGACTATCCAGGAACAACACAGTCATGAACTGGATTAACTGATCATCCAGGATCAATACAGTCAGGGACTGGAATAATGGCTATCCAGGATCAACACAGTAAATAAAAAAAAACAGTCAATATCCCGTTCAACAGGTTCCTTTGATTAGCCAAATGAAATACTGTTATGAACCATGCCAGCTTGGCTATCCAGGATCAGCTGCTATTGATTACCTAGCACAAGCAGCTCATCATGTTTTACAACATGCTGGTTAGCAATGCCACTTGGCTGGAAACCTGTATAAGAGACTCAATATTGTCCTCCTTTTCACATATTTAAATATATTTCAATATATGCACATATGTAGATGTAATAATGTCCATCAAATATGGAAATTTGACAAACTTGAGATATATTTTGAAAAATTGAGTCTCTTGGTGGGAAGGATGGTCCTCAGATGGTCCTCAGATTTCTCAACTAATTTTGCTTTTCTTGAGCAAAATACTCCTGTTTATTTTAAAGAATGTACATAATAGTTACTTTGGTCTCACCTAATGTTTTTACCATCTCTCTGATGGGTTTGTTTTGGGTTTTCAGCCTAATGATGGCTTGATTCACACAGCAGTGAAGCTCTTTGGACTTCATATTTCAGACTTAATAACAGATTCCAAATGCAAATGCCTCACTTGAAATCTCTTGAACGTTTATGGATCCAACTGTATGTTTGGGTTGTTATCATACTGGATAACATGTACTCAGTCTGCCTAGAAATGGGGTCTTACGATTTCTTCTAACATGAAGTCCATTTTCATTTAGTGTTGCATCCTGAATCTATTGCTTCTCGAACTAAACTTGAGGGTCTTGAGGTTTTTATTGATTCCTTCTCTATAATACAAACAATCTTTCTCTTCAACCTTAAGTCAATTTCCCCTTTGTGGTCACATCCAGGGATGCTGACTACAGTCCCATAAACCTCTCGATAATGTTGGCAACAAGCTCTTTGTAGATGGTTTTGTAGCTTTTATATTGATAATGACAGGATGGTTCACACTTGTTTAGATAAGTGACTCAAATCTGTCATTAATGTGATGAACCGGTGTCCTGAAATGACCCTCATGAGCTCATCCTACTCAGTAACGTGACATGAATGAATCACGTTCATCATCAGCACAAACTAACGAGCAGAACGAGCTTCGCTGAGAAGATAATTAACTCTGATCAGCTCTCAGCTTCATTATTAGAGCGAGACGAAGGAGAAAAAGGTGAGATGAGCTGCTTTTTTTTCACCGTTTACAGGCTTTAACTCAGCGCTGCTGCCATGGTAACGCTGAATGATGGTCACGCGCAGTGGGAAGAAAGCACTTGAATTCCGATCCGAGCGTCACAATAAGGTCGCACAGCCACAAATCGGATATGTATCCGATCAAGGGCCTCATATGAAAGAGGCTCAGGTCGGATTTAAAAAGATCAGATTTGTGTCCACACAGCCCTGAAAACATCAGATCAGAGTCACATTAGGGCAAAAACTCAGATTTGTGCCACTTCAACCTGGTAATGTGGATGTAGCCTATGTAGTGTGATACACACAGTGACACAACACAGCAGAGTGAGTGCATTTTCCATTTAAATTGGCTGATTGAATTGACTGAAAAACATTTTCACAGCATTTTTTGTTTTGTTCCGCTTAAAATTAAAGACATGACTGTATGAGTGGCCAAAGATCTAATAATTTCAACAGTTTTCAGGATGAACGGTGCATTATTTTCATAAAAATGCTATAGTACCAATACCAACTGGCCATCTGTAAATTAGTAATAACTCAATGGAAGTATTTAACACATAACAAGCAAACTTGCAAATATATATATATATATATATATATATATATATATATATATAATATATATATATATAAATAAACACTCACATGTATGCATGCATGCATAGATGTACATATGTACTCATGTCATAAAACATGTAGTTTCTCCGTATGTGCTAACAGTGTCAGCCCGTGCACCAACCACATCGTGCTTAGTTTAACGTGCATGCACCCGTTTGTGCCCCATACCTCAAAAGGTTCTCATGAGAAGGCTTGTGTAACCTCTGACAAGGACATAACAATCATACTATGAATGTCTTCATATATGCCTTCATGTACCCACAACCCTCAACTATTTCCCCCACAACTCCAGTGTGCCAAATAACTACTCTCTATAATGCAAAAGCAGATGTTTTCTCAAGTTTAGAAATGAAAACATCCAAGTACAAATGCAGTATTTTTCTGTTGGAGTCAGTATTGGTTTGTTACGGCAATGGGCAAAAATCAGAGATCCATATATCATTTATTTAGTTTCCAGTAAAACTGACTTTAAGTACAAGTAAGGATAAAGAAAGTCAATGGAAAATAAGTGAATAAAACCAAGAGTTTCTAAATCTGGAGTTCAAAAGATGATTTACAAATCATATAGATGAAGGAATGTATTACAGTACTAAAGCGTACTAGGAATGAATGTATCCATGTGTTTGTCAGTGTGACTTTTTCCACCTTTGTGTCTCCTTTTGTTTAAATTTTATTATTTTCAATGTCAAATTTAGCTAAATAGCTACCAAGCTGGCAGGGTGACTGTACATCCTCAAAATCACAAAGTCAGGCACCACATCATTTTCAGCCACCACATCCACACTACACAGCTGAGTGCACTTGGAGTGGAATGCTTACTGCCAGTTCTATCATGTCAGCTAACAGAGCTGGAGGAAACACCCAACGAGCATCATACTGAAAGGCAAAAGGAGAGCAAATGCCTAGATAGCATCACACTAAGTAATAGAGGGAGATAAACGACCAGAGATAACCACAATGAAAGAGAGAAAACACCTAGAGAGCAGCACACTGAACTGAATGCTTGTGACCTTCTACCTCTCAGGTGGCACTGCATTAAAAACTGGCATGGTTTTGGGATAGAGATCACCACATGGGTACAGGAATATTTTGCCAGGTGGTTGTCAATAAATACTGTTGCTGCATCCATGTATGTCAACTATGTCCAGAAACACCACTGACTTCTCTGGGCTTGAGCTCATCTCAAATGGTCTGATAATATTTCTATAGTTGTGCTATTAACCATTAACAGATGTTCAATAGTATGTTTGCACATATTCAAACTGCCTTTAGTCATTAGTCAGACTTCAGATGCTTATTAGACCAAGTGTTCCATCTATATGGAGAGATATATTAATCCTCTGAAGTATATGCTGAAGTGAATTTGGAACATCCAAATGTAATGGTTGACCCACTCAGAGGGGAATTCAAACCGAGTGAGTCACCAACACAGGCTCAAAGAGAACCCTTGTGCGGAACTAATTAGACAAAGGAATACAGCTAAGGATAGTTAATGAGCTCGTCCAAGGTGGGGCTTGAACTCACTCACGCTCGGTGGAAGGCATGTGCGCTACCACTGCAAGTACCACAGGAGTGAGAACAAAGGACTACCAAGGAAGCAGAAACAAAAGACAAATGCAGACTGAAGGCTCCTCAACTAAAAGATTTCTTTAATCTCACTATCTTTTGTTAAGTGTGAGAACATAACAGAAGACTTACTTAAATACATTTTTTTAAGTAATAACGAGTTGCAACTCGAGAAGAAACAGGAAAGATCTCGAGAGGCTAGACAGACAAAAGAGACGCGAGAGAAAACCCTATTGTCTCTACCCAAGTTACCAGCCAAATCGTTTGCAAGAACTTCATACAAAGACTGAGTGAGGCTGAAACTGAGCCTCACTCTTAAATAGCCCATTCCACAGGTGCAATGGATCTCCCCTGATTAGGAGCAGCCCTGCACCGGCCACCAGAGGGTCGATCACCAGTCCTGGCCCTTACACCAAATAAAGTGAAACACATTTCAACTAAGTAGATACTTTACAATAGATTTTATCATTAAGTTTCTAAGGACAGAACCCAAAACACTGTGGACTACATGCATTTCCTAAATAGCTATACAGTTAACTCCCAGCAGCTCTTCTTTAGAGTGTTCAAAACATCATTTAAGCCAACACAAAATCAAACATTGAGCTTTAATTCAAAGATTTAATGCATATAAAAGGTGGGAAGTGTCTTGCCTTTGAAGTATGTATGTTTGTGTGTGCTTGTGTGTATGTGTGAGACAGAGATAGAGAGAGAGGCCATTAGGCCCACATGCATTTAAAGTAAACATCCATAAACATCTCAGTAAGATCTAGTAATGATGGCATACCATTTAAGCCCACCTTGTAAATTGCTAATATGAAAAAAAACTAAAAACTGATAATAATCAAAAATAAAATTAACAAAAATAAATAAAAATGCAACAGATAAAAGCACTAGCAGAAAGGGATATGTTTATAATAATTACAATTAAAATGCACAAGATAAGAGTATAAATAAAAAAGTAATAAAAAAATACAAAACAACTAACACAAAAGTAAAACTGCATTAAAAACAAGGGATACAATGAAAAAAAAAACAGTTAAACGCTAAAATAAAGAACTGTTTTAGTCTGATGGATGTTTATTGGTAATATGTTCTAGATCTTTGGTGCATAAAAACAAAACGCTGCCTGTCTGGTATATTTAATTTTCAAAGGTAGAGTATGGAGAAAAAGCACTATATAATCTTAAAACACGACTTGCAACATAATTTATCAGGAACTCTGAAATGTCTGAAGGTGCTAAACCAATAAGAGATTTAAAAACTATTGTGATGCTAAAACTTCTTCAATATGATCTTGTTTTCTAGTCTAGTGTTAATATTCTTGCTGCTGCATTTTGCACAAGTTGTAATTTGTTCCACTTGTAGAAATCCTATGAACACAACACTAAAGCAGTCAAGTCAAGACAAAAAACAACAGCATGGATCAATTTCTCAACATTTTGCCGACAGAGATGAGGTTGTACTTCTGCTATATTTGCGTAAATGATGAAAAATGGCTTTTAAATGCCATTCACTCAGATAACAATGCTGGATAGATATATTATGAGCTTGTCTACTGAAGTGACATCGTCTGGAGCCATCATCTGCATAACTATGAAAATTGATGCCTTGCTTCTTACTAATCTGATTCAGTGACAGCATATACAAAGAAAACAGAAGTGGGCCAAGTACAGAGCTGTGTGGTACACCACAGAGAGTATGATGCTTATCTGAGGTCTGTTCACCTATGCTTACAATATAATGTCTTCCAGTTAAATATGCAGAAAACCAGTTTAACACAGTTCTGGAAAGACCAACCAAGTTTTCAAGCCAATTTAAGTATTCTGTGATCTGAGCATGACATGTAGCGGTTAAATCCAGAAGCATAAGTACCAAAATATCCCCTGCATCAGCATTTATTCAAATCATTCACTTCTTCAATAATGCGGTTTCAGTGCTGTGATTTGTTCTGAAGCCAGACTGAAAGTTTTCATGGACATTGTGTTCATTTACAAAATATTTAAGCTGTGAGAAGACTATTTTTTAAATTACTTTACTTAAAAAGTTTCTAAAGAACAATTCACAATGTCTAATACACTACATGGGACAAAAGTATTGGGACACCTACACATCACACCTACAGTAGCTTTTATGAAATTTTGGAGAGTGTCTGTGAGGTCAGACACTGATGTTGGATGAGAGGGTCTGGCTCACAATCTCTGTTGTCGTTCATCCCAAAGGTGTTTGATGGGGTTGAGGTCAGGACTCTGTGAGGGCCAGTCAAGTTCTTCCAAACCAAACTCACCCAGCCAGGCCTTTATCTCCATATCTGCTTTGTGCTTCATGCTGGAACAGAAAGAACCTTGCCAAACCATGAACGTTCTTAGAAAATGAAATGTTTACATCAAAATACCAAACACAGCTATCATATGAATTTCTACAACAAATCAGGTTTTTCACACTGCAGACAAAAAAAAGCTCATTCCATACATTGTTAGTAAGAAAATGACATAGATAAATACATAATGATGTAGTATTCTGTCTTTCATCTCTATTAGTTGATTCTGGAATGAAGTTAGAAAGACTTCATCAGGTCACACAGGCCCAACACAGAGCACAGACATCTAGTGTTCTTCTACTGTTCCTCTTCTTCATCTCTTTTTATTCATACAGCAGGTAACTGTGCAAGACCTCCAGCTGCTGTTTTATTCATGTGTCTGTTGCTGGTTTGAAGCTAATTGGCTGAATGTCAGCAGGTTTAGTCAGTTCATACAAAACATTACTGTGTATCTTTACCACATAAAATCATACATACATATATGTATTACACATTATTAGACACTCATGTCTATCTATTTACATCATATTAATTATATATTTCAATAAATATGGTAAATGACACTTTTGATTTTATTTTTGTATTCTGTCATTGATACAGGAACGATTTGGTTATGAAAAGAAAGATTCAAGACAAACATCAAGAATTTAGAAATGAATGGAGAGACACATTTGCATTTATATGGACTCCTGCTAGTTTCCCCAAATTTGTTTAATGTTTTTTACAAAAAAAAAGAAAGTTTCCTGCTGGAGATGCGAGAAAAGCAGCTATAGCTGACATAAAACTAAAGCAGAGCAAAGTTGCTTTTGTTTAGATTTAGTTTTTAGACAAATTTCCAGCCACGATTTTAAAACATCAATAAAATGGACTTAAAAAGTTGCAGCTCCCATTGTGGTTTGTTTTTTGTTGAAATCAGACAAAATATCTCTTCTTAAAATTTGTGTTACGGAGCCCTGGTATAGGTAGAGGTTGAATATGGCGTTTGTCTCAGTGAACTGGTTAGATGGCAAATAATAGGGCTCAAAGATTCAGTTACTGCACTTTACCAGCTTGTATAGGATGTGAATACAGCACAGTCATGCACGTGTCATAAGCCTCTGGTAAAAAAAGACTAGCATGGATACTTCCATACTAAACAAATTTAGACCTATTTCAAACTGTGGTTTTGTAAGTAAAGTCTTAGAAAAAGTTATTTTTAAACAGTTAAATGTGTATCTAATATCCAACAAGTTAGCCTTAATCAGGTTTTTGTTCTAACCATAGTACTGAGACAGCATTGGTGCATGTTGTGTATGACCTCAGGCTCAGCGCTGATGCACAAATCCTTCTATTCTGGTTTTACTGGATCTTAGTGCAGCTTTTAATACCACTGATCACTAATCCATTGTCTTGAACAGTGGGTTGGCTTGACAGGGCACAGTTTTAGAATGGTTTAGATCATTTTTAGCTAATAGGCAGTTCACTAGAAAATCAAACAAAAAAATGTAAATGTAAAATGTAAAAAAAAAATTACATTTCTTGTTTAGTCCCACAAGGTTCAGTTTTAGCGCCTTTGCTTTTCTCTTCGTACCTGTTACCTCTAGGTGATGTCATTAGGAAATAAATTATACATTTTCAAAGCTATGCTGACAACATGTAGTTATACATTTCTGTTCCTTCTAATCAGGAATCTGTAGACAGACTGACCATCTAAGAGCAACGCAGAGAAACTTGTTCATGCCTTTGTTACAGCAGAGTTGATCACTGTAATGATCTTCTTACTGGAATTCCTAAGAAAACAATACATTCCTTACAACTCAGACAAAATGCATCAGCATCCTAACAAGAAAAAAACGTTTAGAAAGAGCTGCACTGCCTGTCTGTATCGTTCAGGATAGACTTTAAAGTTCTGCTACTAGTTTTTCAGGCTCTAAATGACCTAAAGCACCGCTTACATCACAGAGTGTCTGTGTGTTTGTGATCTCAGATCTGCAGATACTGACCTTCTACAAACAGCTTCTGTAAAATACAGAAAACACTGAGAGACTCTTTCAGTTATTCTGCTTCTAAACTGTGGAGCTCAGTTCACCTTTTATTAGATGTATCTCTTTTAATTGAAGTTCAACACCTCTTTGGTATTTTTTTTTCACTTTATCTGTCATTGTCTGATCTATATCTGTAAAACATTTTTAATGAAGAATAGGCTTGCAATTAAATAACATTGCCAGTGTTGAAACATGTACCCACTTGAATAGCTAATAATGGAGAGTTAAGCCAAAGAACCTGATGAGCCCTGTACTGGGCCCTAAAATAAGCCACTCCTTTAAATCTTCCGCCAGAGGAGTTACATTACATACCCACCCTTGTTTGCAACAGTAACATAAAGTTCACTATGCAGATAGAGCTTTCATTGTCTCATGTTTTCTATCACAGTGTAAAAGATGCACAAGACTTCCTTTATTGTTGGGTGCACTGTGTTATGTCTAATAGCCCAACAACTACTGTTAAAAGCTTATGTTTTCTTGATCAACAAATGTCATATCAAATTCTGCATCAACAAGCATCACCAGCAGTGACTGTCTATGCTGACCACAAAGCTTCCTGTTTTTCTCTTGTAGAAACGTGATCTTAGCTTACTGCATCAGAGCAGGTTGTATCAGTCTTAAATCTGATCTTAGCATTAACGACCTAGTTATTCAGTTTTGGCAGTTTTGTGCTGTATTTTTTAGAAATGGCTCTGGGAAACCTGATTGAATTTTTGAATAGTCACCCATGGCGTAATTACGCGATAGTCAACCTTGTTCTTGTTGCTTTAGAAAAACTTGTTGAGCAAGACTTTGTGTGTCCCTGTAGACCTAAACTTACGGAGGCATTTTTCTTTTTGTACTTGGTGATGCCCTTGCTGGTTACTCTGAACTTCGGTGTTTACATGTGGAACTCCGACCTCTGGTCTGAGCCTCAGGATTCTTGTAAATACTATCAGAAATTTCTCACCTGTGCAGCTCCATCTATTTTTTGGCTGCTCCTGTTTTTTGGTGATGGCAGATTTATGGCCTGTTGGGAAACTGAACTCAAAGAAGATCACGTCGACAGCACTGAGCACCCTCCATGGGAATGGTGTGACCAAAACCGAACACTGACCAAAGAGCAGCGTCGTGTACAGAAATCATTTTACAAAACTAAGGTAAGCTACGTATACTTGAAAGAATTTTCAAAATTTCTACATAATTAAAGTTACTACACAGAATGGTAACATAAACACTATTTGGAGATGTGAAGTGGTAGACTCACAGAGTGGGGCCACCAAGTGCTGAAAGGCACAGTGTCTATCCTCTGTTGAATCATCACTAAAGAATTCCAAACTGCCTCTGGAAGCAATATCAGCAAAAGAACTGTGCATTAGGAGCTTCAGGGAATGGGTTTCCACGGCTGAGCAGCTACACGCAGGCCTAACATCAAAATACACAATCCCAAGTGTCCAGCGGGGGTGGGGATTGGAAGTAGAGCGAAGCACGCTGCCACTGGACTCTGGAGCAGTGGAAACGTATTCTGTGGAGTGACCAATCACGCTTCTCTATCTGTCAGTCTGATGGACGAGTCTGGGTTTGGCGAAGGTCAGGAGAACGTTACCTGCCTGACTGCACTGTGCCAGCTGTACAGTTTGGTGGAGGAGGGATGAAGACATGGGGCTGTTTTTCAGGGGTTGGTCTAGAACCCTTAGTTCCAGTGAAGGGAAATCTTAATGCTTCAGCAGAACAAGACATTTTGGACAATTGTACACTTCCAACTTTGTGTGAACTGAATTTATGGTACCTATAATATTGTATTTCATTTTCCAAATACAGGGACATTTTGCAGTTAGTAACATTTATAAACATGTGTTATCTAACTAGCATGAACTAATGATCAAAAAACAAATATAGCACAATTGACATTTAGGTTTTGTTTGATTGGTTGTCAAATTATCATATATAACCAAAATCATAGGTAGAACAGTGAGAAGGGAGGTAAACATACTTCTAAGCAAGCTTCTAATTGTGTCTGGTTGGAGAACTTCTCCTGGGTGCAGAATTCAATCACAGAAAGTTCAAACGCCTGTTCATCCTCCCACTGTGAGAAGACGAGAAGTGTAGCTGTCAAGAAGAACCTCACACATCAAACAAAGAAGCTGAACAGTGGACTGACCACCCCAGAGTCCAGACCTCAACACCACTGAATGTGTTTGATTACTTCAGAAAATGATCAACCAGCTTCTAAGACTGAACTTTGGAGGTGTGTCTGCAGATTCTTTGAGGAACTGAAAGTGAGTCTCCTGAAAAGAATGGAAGCTGTAGTAAAAGTAAAGGGTGGACACACTAAATACTTAAACATTGGATATTATATTTAGTTGCTGCATGATTTTCTGTTAAATGTGTATTTTTGCCTGCGACCCAGAAGGATAAGTGGCTTAGAAAATGTGTGTATGTGAGTGTGTGTGTGTGTGTGTGTGTGTGTATTTGCTTGTTTTCCTGCTGCTGGAAAACAAACAACTTGTACCAAATGGCAATTTTGGAAAATATATATTGACAAAACTGACAATGCTGTGTTTTTTTTTCTTACAGATTATCGTTTTTGGTTTAATCTCTGGCATCTTTGTTTCAGCACTGTTTTATCAGTGCTGTCGTGCATGCTGTGATGAATGCTGTAATCAATGCTGTGATGGATGCTGTGATGGGTGCTGTGATGGTTGCTGTGATGGGTGCTGTGAGGGATGCTGTGAAGAAAAGGTTTGTTCCTCTCATTTATTGGCAGCCATGGTAGCTATCCAAATCCAGAAGTTCAATAAATCATTGAAAAACTGATTTAAAAAATCAGATGTAAATCCAGATGACTGACTCAGACTGCTGAGATATAAACTCAAATTCAGTTTAAATTCAATTAAATTCAAAATAGAACAAAGAGCTTACAGGATAATCCAATTGTTGATGCATCCAAGAATGTATCAGTGTGTTTCTGTCAACACTTTTTATTCAGTTAAAGAGAATCTCATTTTTTTCTTGGCATTTTTTGTATACAGTGAGATGTTTCAATGGTTTATATTTTCAGTTTTTCTAGTTCATTTTTAACCTGCTCGCTGCTAGGGGCTGTATTCAGAGTTGGTGACTTAAGTCAACAGTTTAAGTTCAAAAGTGGGTATTCAGACTTATATGTGCTATGGGGGTACTTAAGTTGAGTTTGCGGGCAGAGCATTCAGATGATTGAAATGAATGGCCCATGTGAAGTTTACGCATCCAAGGTTGCCGAGTTTTTCTTGCACAGGGCTTTTCAAGCCTGTGTTTGCCTTTAAACAACTATAATCCACTTTGTTATGCCTAACAACACCTCTTAATCCTAAATCCTACTGCAACTCCATGTCACTGAATGGGTCACCAACACACCAAATTTAGCTTTAACACAGACAGACTTTAATTAATATATAGGGCTTAAACTATAAAACGTAAACATAGTCTATAAAAAAATACAAAATAACTATGGGCCTAAAATATTAGTGAAGTATACAATAGTTAGCACTTCAAAATCAGTTGTTTAATTTGAGTATAAATAATGAGTGGGAGGTGTGTGTGTGTGTGTGTGTGTGTGTGTGTGTGTGTGTGTTTGTGTCAGTTTTAATTCTAACAGTTGAGTTACTTGAGTACATTTTTGAGTAGAATTCATTCACAGTACTTTTACATGAGTTTATTACAGAAAAAAAAAAGTTCTCCCACAAGTGCCTGTTAGCCAGGTCATCTAGCTAAAATAAGGTCATGTTTATGGTACGGTAATAGTTTGTCCCTTTGATATAACATCATGATACTACACATTTTCAAGATGTACAACATGTTTCACAATATATTTTGATTTTACTGAGCTTTGAAAAGTTGGAACAGACAAAATGTTAGAGCTGGACAAGTTCTACTTTATAATGACAAATGCAGCTGGTCAGTGTCTCAGTGTTCTTTAAGTATTGATGATATCCACAGTTTGCTCAGAAAACATACTGCGATGTAAATCATTACGATAAATGAAAAAATATCATACTGCTCACTCCTTGCTGTCACAGTCATATTAGTAATCAAATAATTCACAGATTATTTTACAATTAATCAAACAGTGTGACTTAAACAGTGTGAAAAAAAATGACAATGAAAACTATACATAACTTTCCAGGGATCCTAAAATACTTCAAATATAATCATATAATCCTAAAAAAACGCATCACCTGTGCATGTTATTATATAGCAGTTTTTATGCGGAAATGTTTGTTTTGTCAGTAGTTTTTCTATATACAACTACCACACTGTAAAACTGATTTGTTTTAACTTCAAAAAGTAAACAAAGCACCTTGGCTCTTTGAAGATAAAACAGTAACTTAAAAAGAACAGCTAGTAATGTGCATCTACAATAATGTGCATGCATATCAATTAGGAATATTAATGCTACTAATTATATTTGTGATTTCTGCTTTTTTCTATTTAGAAATAAACCGTAAATCTTCAATTTAAACTGTAAACATAAACTAGATCATCATAATGTCTATATGCCTATGTGACATGCATGCACGCAAAGGGTATTCATGCAGTTTTTCAATAAACAACTTATTAGTCTGATTAGTTCTTTCTTTTACTTGTATTCAAGTAAATTTTCACTACAGTAACAGTACTTACGACTTACTGCTCTTTACGCCCTGATCCGGGGTTAGCTCGCCATTGCAGTGCAGCGTTCAGTGCAACCCTCCAGAAGAAGGAGGAAAAAGACCAAAAAATGAGAAAATAACTGGCCTGTATATGTCGCAAGTCATATTCAAAATCCGTCTTCATAGCATCACTCTTTGTAGGATGATTTACCATACACTCCTATCAACAACTAATCTCTTTTTGTTCATTTTCTTATATGTCTCTATTTACATTAATCATCACACCTTCTCAGGAACTTCTCTACATGAATTAAAACAACACTGTATGCAAACATATTATTCAGCATATCATTTACAATAAAATACATTTTAAAACAAAACACAGCCTGGTTTTTTGGTATTGAGGAAGATGACCTCAGTACAAAAAACAACTACTTTTAAGGAGCCTTTAGCAGCTGAGCAGTAAGTGTAATATTAGCTTAAAGTGGCTAGCAAACAGAAGAAAATCAGTCATTTAAACCAACAATGAAAACTATCTGTTGGCAGGTTTAGTCAACCCCATGATGGGGTTTTGTTTTAATATTGAGACACGTTAGCAGAGACTGCTAATCTGAGGGAAAAGTCTTGAATAGACGCATCAGTTTGCAAAGAAAGTTAACTCACTACTTACGAAACCTCTTGATAGTCCAGTCTGTTAATGACAGGTTTTCTGTTCTGTTGAGTTAAAATTTTGTCATTAATCTTGTTCAAACTTGCCGTTGTGCTGCTCGACAAAGTATCCTCAAGCCCATGTGGTGATCTTCATCACAGAAACAAGCCGGTTTTTAAAGCAGTGTCATCTAAGAGGTCGAAGGTCATTCAGTTGGAGTTTTTGGCCTTGATTTTTCTGCAACATTCAATATTGCTAGTCTTAAACAGTCCATGACTTAACTTTTTTGGAGCTTGTTATAGACCTTAATTTCAGAATGAGTACATATTTACAAAAAACAATGAAGTTGATAAGAAAACAACATTAAATATGTTATATTTGTACTTCCTTCATTCAGTAAAGGACACGGTGGATTTCTAATCACTACTAATCAAGTCTCAACTTATACGTAATTCGATTTGTATTTAATAAATAACACACACGCACAAGAGCGTGAGCAGCAAGTCCAAAGATACGTCTGAAGTCTAAATAACAATGTGCGCAATTCTGATATTATCCCCTCACTATGTGTGCATATTTCAACTCTGAATGCAGCCCTAACAGCATGTCTTTATCATTACTGTTACCAGTGTCTCGTTTGTATAGCTTCACTTGTTTCTGCTTTTGTTGTGTGTATTTATGCTGTTGTTTTTCCTGTGTTTCTCAGTGAACCTGACACTTCAACCAAAACAGCAACTCAGCCCACTGACACGCATGTCTCCAGCAAATCTGATAAGTAACCTGCTCTATCAAACATCTTCCTCACCCCTTGGATGAACACGGTGCTCAGCCCCCTAAAGAATCCCTACGCTGCTCAACCTCAATTTCCTCCTCTGTTATTGATTTAGTCCTCTCCTCTGTTACTGATTCAGTTTCCTTCTCTGTTACTGATTCAGTTTCCTCCTCTGTTACTGATTCAGTTCTCTCCTCTGTCACTGATTCAGTTTCCTCCTCTGTTACTGATTCAGTTTCCTCCTCTGTTACTGATTCAGTTCCGTCCTCTGTTACTGATTCAGTTCCCTCCTCTGTTACAGATTCAGTTCTCTCCTCTGTCACTGATTCAGTTTCCTCCTCTGTTACTGGTCCAGTTCCCTCCTCGGTTACTGATTCAGTTCTCTCCTCTGTCACTGATACAGTTTCCTCCTCTGTTACTGATTCAGTTCTGTCCTCTGTTACTGATTCAGTTCTCTCCTCTGTCACTGATCCTGTCGCCTCCTCTGTCACTGATTCAGTTCCCTCCTGCTTTATTGATTGTGTCCTCCTTTGTTACTCATTCAGTTTCCTCCTCTGTTTCTGATTCAGTAACTTATGAAAATAGTACTACATTTCTGCTTTTGCAATTTTGTGAAATGAAAAGATTTACAGTTTAATTTTTTTAAATAAAAAAAAAACAAAAAGAAAAAATGCTGTCCTGTGTTTTTCTGTCTTTTTGTAACGCAGAGTTTTAGACTATAAATGGAGCCTTATTTTAGCCACGCGCCTGCATGGCCACATGCTGAACAGTTTAAACAATCATTCGACCTTTAGGGCTTCCGGTTTAAGATGGTGTAGGAATGGACGTGTAGCCTGCAGCTCTAGGCTAGCAACTGCTTAACAACAACCTAGCAACCACCTGGGATACCATAGCAACCATCTGAGGTAACCTAGCAATAATCTAGCAACACCTGACATATTATAGCACTTGTATATGATTATGAATCAAACACCACAATCAGTATAAACTATGTAGCCAAAGGTTTTTGGTCACTGCTCTCATGGCTAACATGCCCCAAGTAGGTTTGTTTCAAAGAAGATTCAGATTCACTGAAAACTGCAACATATGAAGTAAAATATGTTACTTGTATGTGTTTTACAGATGTCTATAAAACATCTATGTTAAAGATAGAATTGTCAAAGGTAGCATTAAACCCAGTGTGGATAAGTGACTGCAAACTGCTATTTGCTAGGTACTAACACAAGGGTGAAACAAAAGGGTGCTTGTGCAAATTTGCATTATTGCAGCAAAGGCTGCTTAATAATTAATTATATATGTGATGGTTAAATGTTCATAAGACAGAAAATAAAAACGTTCTATAAAGCTCTAAGCCGTTTTGTGACTTTAAACTGCGTAAAGTGGCATTAAAAAGTTCTTTCTTTTATATGTTGATACTTGTGCATTGCTGCTTACAGATTTAATGATGTTTTTTCTTTCTTTTTTCTTTTTTACAATGTGACACAGAGGATTCTGACCACATTCTGCTATTTTAAATTTTTTTGTTTAAATTGAGTATGAACGTACACTGATGTCCTGAACGGGGCTTGGAAATTGGATGCAAGTGCAGAACAAGACTTGGGCAGACAAGACCCAAAATCACAAGTATTGTCCAAAAGGTAAAAATTCAGAGGGTAGCGCATAAACAATATATAGATAAAGGAATATTGCTTAATACTCTGCTAGGAGGTAAGAGACTTCGCCACTAATGAATGAAGAACTGGGGTTTTAATAGCAGGCATGAAATGAGGAGCAGCTGGAGAGCCGGTGATCAATAGACAGGTGATGTGGAGCAAGGAAGAGAGGAGACTGGCAGAGAGCAGGACTTGACAGTACCCCGTCCCCAGGGACGGCCTCTGCTCTCCGGCGGCACCTGCCAGTAGGACGGTCCTGAGGGTGCGATGCAGGATGGTTCGGCTGATGGAGATAAAACTCCCTCACCAATTCAGGGTCAAAAATGACACGGATAAGGACCCAACACCGCTACTTACAAGGAATGCTGTGCTGTATAATATATAAGTTATAACATGTATGTGATCTGTGTGTGTTTTCTGTGTGCTGTAGCACTTCAGTGAGCTGCATTTATAATGTATGAAAAATGTTGTATAAATAAACATTATTGTTATTATAACTTGTATTTTGTCCCAGAGAAAAACAAGTATCTCTAAAATTGTAACTTTACAGAAGAAGGCAAAAACATTCTTTACTTTAAAAGTAACTTAATGTAAAGAGATTTTATTTCATGCAATTTTGGAGCATTTCTGTTGGTCCAATCATCTCAATGTAAAGGACAGCTGCTGAGATCAAATTATGCAGAAAGCTAAAAAGTGCAAAAAACGTCATATTCATTTTTTTAACATGAATCTCACTCACAGCTATTCAAGCATGTAAGTCAGTAAAAATGAACATTAAAAAGTGCGCAGTGACAGTTTATGATATATTTAACATTCTGTATTAACAAGAGAGAAAATATAGTGATGTGTATTAGCACAGCTCAGGCAGCAGGAGGTCAGTAAGGAGATTCGTTGTAGAGCCGTATATCAGAGGGTAAAAAAGATCTCACACGGCCTCTTTAACACAGTGCAGCTGTAACAGTCTGCACTGAATGAGCTTCACTGTTTATCCAGTGTAGCATGCAGGGGGCGTGAGGTATTGTCCAAGATGGCTAATAGCTTGTTCCAAAGAGGTTGTGGCAGAACAAAGGATTCTCAACAAGCTAAAACCTTATACAAGCTTCAACCTAATGTATGGTCTCTATGCTTCAAGAGTGCACTGTATAAAAGAAGCACTGATTTTTCCATTGTTGCTTGAACAGTCAGCAGAAAAGTGCAAAATAGTGTTGTCTGTATAAAGGTGTAAGAGGCACCTTTCAAATCATACTCCTGCAGGCCCAGATCACTTCTTTTGAAGGGTGGTGTGCCATTTAACTGGTAAATCCGGTAGACATCTACTTTACCTTAACATGCACTCTGCTGTTCTTATCATTTAGGTTTATTGTAGGATCATTTCCTGATTACCTTATTTGTCACGAAGGTGGAGTGTTTTGCTATTCATGGTTGGTGGCCAAAGCTGACTTCCACATTTAAGATTTGGGTTCAGATTTTCTGCTGTCTGGCACTGTGCTCTGCACAACATGAATTAGAAATGTCTTTGCAAGACATTATACAAGCAGTCAAGGTAAAATTTAACAAAGAGAATGGATTTTTGATCTTAATCTTAGTTGGCCTTGTTGTTGCAGAAAACTTTGTTGAGAGAGACTTTCAGTGCGTTTGTAAGTACATCATTGGAGAAATTTTTTTCACCTTCTACCTGGTGATGCCTGCCTTTGTCATTTTTACTGTCACATTTTGCATTATGTGTGAGCTAAAAAGGCAGAAATGTAAAAAGAAAACTCAAAATCAGGCCCCTACTGGGGGAGCTCAACATCAGGAACCTGCTGGAGGAACTCAAAATCCGGGAGCTGCTGGGGGAGCTCAAAATCGAACATCTGCTGGGGAAACTCAAAATCTGGGAGCTGCTGGAGGAACTCAGAATCCGGGAGCTGCTGGGGAAACTCAAAATCAGGAATCTAATCAAAGGACATCCTATGGTGTTTTATTCCAAGTATCTTTTGGATAATCTTGTTCCTCAGTGATGGCAGATATGTGGCGTGTGTGGCTACTATATTAAAGGGAGACTATGCTGACAGCACTGCACTGCCTCCATGGGAATGGTGTGACACAAACCGAACATCTTCACATGTAAATTTAGCCATCATCAAACTTTGTTCATAGATAAACTACAGATAAACTACAGTAACAAATCAGCTATGAGAGTCTGATCACACTGTAATCAATGATCAATAAAGCTCTCTGTGATAAACTACTCTGCTAAGCAGACCAGAGAGAACGCTGATCAAAACCTTAATTTTTGCTTAGTGAGGCAGTAAACACTTCTATACATTAGATGAATGCAGTTAACATCATGATCAAACTGTTCTCTTCACAGGCCAGGACACCACACGAAAATACTCAAGACACTGCCAGGATGCAGGAAAACAGAAGACAGCAGATATCTACAAATGTAAATTTAGCCATCATCAAACTCTGTTAACAGATAAACTACAGTAACCAATCAGCTGTGAGAGTCTGATCACACTGTACTCAATAATCAGTAAAGCTCACTGTGATAAACTTCTCTCCTGAGCAGATTGATGAGAACACTGATGAAAACCTTAACGCTGGTCTTCATTTTGCTTCACTATACAATAAACACTGGTTTATACATTAGAAGTACAATTAACATCTACATCAGTGTAATACAGCACTGCAGTGGAGAACAACTACACATCCTCATGATCAAACTGTTCTCTTTACAGACCGGGGGAGAGTTTAAAATGAGTCCATTGCAGGGCACTGCTGAGAAAGCAGTGAACATGAATGCAGCTCAGAGCAACAGAGTGGCTGTGAATGCAGCTCTAAATGCTGTGTGAATTTTCTGACGTGTACAATTCCATCTGTTTTTTGGCTGAGCCTGTTTTTGGAGATGGCAGATATGTGGCCTGTTTGATAACTCATCTAAAAGAAGATCATGTTGACAGCAGTGAACTACCTCCATGGGAATGGTGTGACAAACAATGAATACTGACCGATGATCAGAACCAGGCAAAAGAAGCATTTTACACCTGTACACTTCTCTCTCTGGAACATGGATCATGGTACATTTTTTGTTTCTACAGCTTCTTTCATACCTGTCTTCAGAAATCAGGGTGGATGAGGTTGAGTACAGATCACAGCTTCTGGTCAAACATTAACTCTACTAAAGATTTCCCCATTGTGGATTGAGGAGTAGTTTGATAGGTGAGCAAAGCATGTTTCAATGCAATCTCCTGTACTTTTCTTCATCAGAAGGGCACTCACATCATCAGGGACAGTACACATCCCCAGCTCAGCCTCTTCTCACTTCTACCATCAGGCAGACACTACAGGAGTGTGAAATCCAGGACAAGCAGACTGGCAAACAGCCACAGGGGTTTAACTCTGGCTAACACACACATACACATAATTTATTAAACCCCATTCAACTATACACACATACATTTATTGCTGTTGTCATTCCACTGTTAGTTCTACTGTCATTGCTCTCTGCACAACTGTACTCTTATGCTCTTTGCACAATACTGCACAGTACTGTTTCATTACAAAGTCTACTTGTTTATGCCTACTTCTTTTATGTGTCTTAATTTGTGTTTGTGTATGAACAGAGAATTAGCATAGTAAGAATTTCATTGTACAGTGTAACTGCCTATTATACTGTTGTAATGCTGCACAAACACAAGAAGACGCTCACGGATCTTAAAAATGGAAGTCTGTTTAAGAGTTGTCAGTACTGAATTCCAAGTGAATCAAAATCTCAGGGCAAATCCAATATCGTAATCTAAAAACCAAGCAGGAGTCAAAAACTGGAGTAAACAAAACATACAAGCAAACAGAGCAGAAGGGCAAATCCAAAAGAGCAAAATCCAGAAAACGGGCAAAAGGTTCAAGGTACAAGTAAAGAAAACAGAGAAATACCGCTCAGTAGTGCAAGTTAATGGCAATACCTCGCAACAAGGAGAACAAACCGAGGACTATTTAAGTTGTGAGACAAACAAGTGCACAGGTGAATTGTGTTAGAATTCAGGTGACTGAGAACGAGGCAGTTGCATGTGATTGGAGGAACTGATAGCGTCATCGGGAACTGGAATTATGGGGAATGGAGTCCTGGAGCATGTTAGGCAAGGGAGAAGAACCCGGAAGCATGACAGTACCCCCCCCCAAAGAGTCCGAGACACCTGGGCTGCCGCAACCCGGGACAGATCCACTGGAACGCCAGCGACCTTGGGAAGCACCTAGGGACTGGGACTTGGGATGGCCTTGTCACCGGGTGGACTGGAAGGCCGCACACAGGGATGCGGTGCGGGACGTGGCGGATCACTCAGATGGAACTCCTCCATCAAAGCTGGATCCCACACATCCTCCGCCGGTACCCAACTCCACTCTTCCCGTCCGAACCCTTCCCAGTCTACAAGGTACTGCAGGCCACCTCCACACCACTGAGAGTCCAGGAGCCAGCGAACAGCGTAGACGGGTGTACCCTCCATGATCACAGGAGGCAGGGACCAGAGACCACAGGCTTTAACAAACGACACATGGAAAGTATTACAAACATGATACTGAGCAGGTAAATCCAACTTGTAGGTAATATTGTTAACTTTACTTAGAATCTTGAAAGGACCGATATACTTCGGCAACAGTTTTTTACTTCCCTCAGAAATTCTAAAATCCCTGGTCGAGAGCCATACTCGGTCTCCTATGGCATAAGAAGGGGTGTCACCACGTCGCCGATCAGCTTGACGCTTCTGTGTCTGGAGTATGGCTTCAATCCTTTGGTGGGTCTCCTCCCAAACCTGTTCGCTGCGAGACATCCAGGACTCCATGGCAGGGACATCTGAAGGAGTAGCTGTCCATGGAATAAGAGGGGGTTGGTAACCATACATACACTGAAAAGGGGTGAGGTTAGTAGTTGAACTGATGAGAGAATTTTGTGTGATCTCAGCCCATGGTAAGTATCAGTGCCAGTCATGCTGATTGTTATGACAATGAAGTCTCAGAAACTTTCCTAGTTCCTGGTTTGCTCTCTTACATTGACCATTAGACTGGGGATGGTAACCAGAGGTTAAACTAACTGTGATCCCCAGTCACTCCATGAATGCTTTCCACACCTGAGAAGTAAATTGAGCACCTCTATCAGAGACAATGTCTTTGGGGATACCAAACAGGCAAAATACATGGTTAAAACACACATTCACAGTTTGCAAAGCATTAGGTAGTTGGGTGAGTGGAATAAAATGTACACCTTTGGAAAATCAATCAACCACAGTTAGAATAACAGTGTAACCATCAGATACAGGCAAATCAGTGATAAAATCCAATGCAATATGCAACCAGGGGAGAAAAGGTATGGGCAACGGCATTAGTTTGCTAATGGGCAACGTACGTGGGGTTTTGCATTGTGAGCAAGTGGAACAGGATGCTACAAACTGATGAATATCAGTGACCATACTCTCCCACCAGTATTTCGATGACAACAACTGGTGAGTGTGACTTTCTCCCAGATGACCCGAGGTGAGAGACGAATGAGCCCAGGTAATAAGACAATCTCGAAATGGAATAGGCATGAACTTTTTATCACTAGGGCATGAGGTGGGCGGTGCATTGCAATTGTTATACTCATCAATATCAGAATCTATTTCCCATCAGATAGGAGCGAGTATTATTTTGGGTTCTAAGACTGATTCTGGTGCACCAGATTCTGTAACCTCACTGTCATAGATACACGATAAAGCATCTGCTTTCGTATTGTGCGAGCCTGGACAATAAGTGATTGTGAACTGGAACCTACAGAAAAACAGTGACCACTGTGGCTGATGAGAGTTTAAATGTTTGATGGAGTGCAGATACTCGAGGTTCTTGTGGTCAGTCAAAACTAGAAACGGGTGCTGAGCGCCCTCTAGCCAGTGCCGCCATTGCTCAAAGGCCAATTTCATGGCCAATAATTCACGGTCTCCAATACCGTAATTTTGTTCAGCTGGTGACATCTTGTGGGAGAAAATTGCCATGTTGGACATGAGTAATCATGTCAGGTGAATAAATCAAAATGTCATCGATATATGCGATCACAAATCTCCCGAACATGTCTCTGAGTACATCATTAATAAAAGATTGAAACATAGAGGTGTTTCTGAGGTTGAATTACATAACATGGTACTCATAGTGCCCCCCAGTGGTGAGAAAAGCCATCTTCCACTCATCACCCTTTTTAATTCTAATCAAATTGTAGGCACTGCGTAAATCAAGCTTGGTGAAAATCTTGGCTCCCCGCAACTGCTCAAGGGCAACAGGTACTAAAGGAAGAGGATAAGGATAGGCTTTAGTGATGTTATTCAACTCTCTATAGTCAATACATGGATGAAGCCCTCCATCTTTCTTTTGCACGAAGAGAAATCCTGCAGTTGCCAGGGCTGTGGTGGGACGAATGAATCCTTGGTCCAGGGCTTCCTGCACATACTCCTCCATGGCTATCTCTTCAGCCTGAGTGAGAGGATAAACATGAGACTTGGGGGTTAATTGATTATCAATTAGTTCAATAGCACAGTCATAGTCTCTATGAGGTGGCAATTTTGTGGCATTTACTTTGTTAAAAACCTCAGCAAGATCAGCATATTCAGGCGGAATGTTAACCTGAGTGTCCACAACAGGGCTTTCCACAGATGTTGAATTTGCACTAATGGTGGAGACTTGCAAACAGTTCTCAAAACAATAAGGAGACCAGGACAAGATTTCTCTGTGGGACCAGGAGATGTTGGGATCATGCGTTTTACACCAAAGGAGACCTAAAATCACAGCATAGTCAGTGGTTTCAAGCACAAAAAAAAATGTCCTCAGCATGTAGAGCAGTAATGTTCATTTTAGCAGGTCATGTTTTGTGAGTCACGCTCCCTGGTCCAATAGGTCCACCATCCACAGCTGACAGATGTAACAGTGTTGTCAGTGGTTCCATCTCTATCCCCAGCTGGTTCATCAGACTTGCCTGGATGAAACTGCCTTGGGCCCCCAAGTCGATTAAGGCTGAAACAAAAATAGAAGAATCTTGGCAGAACAAGGTAACAGGAATCAGAAAGGTTTTACTATCATGGTAGGTTTATGACCCCTCACCACATTAGCGTGTGGAAAGGAGTGGCGCCTGAGGTCTGTTCGGACGGAGGTGACAATCATGTAAAACATGACCCACTTCTCCGCATACAAACACAGACCCCCATATAGCCTGCGTAATCGCTCCTTCTTGGACAGACAGGAGGTGTCCACCTGCATAGGCTCAGCAGCAGGGACATCAGGTTTCACAGGTTTGGGTGATGGACCAGTTCATTAAGTGGTATGAAGTGTGGCGAGACGATGCACTTTGGGTTTTGAACTCTGCTTTAACTGATCCAAAAGAATAGCGAGAGCAATGAGATCATCCAATGACAGTCCATCATCCTTACAGGCAAGTTCAGTCAAAATCTCTGAATTAAGTCCATTTTGGAATGTCACAATAAGCACAAGCTCATTCCAGCCACTTCCAGCTGCTGAAGTCCTAAATTCTAAAGAATAATCTGTTACAGATCATGAACGCTGGCGAATGTGTGATAGTAGTTCACCCTGGGAATGACCCTCATGAGGGTGATCAAAAACAGCCCTAAAGCTCTGTAAAAAATCTGCATATGTGCTCTGTTCAATAGATGGCTATACTGCTGTAGCCCAATCTAAGGCTTTACCAGTAAGTCTGGAAATCAGAAATGCAGTACACCCCCTGTCAGAACTTGCTGGAGAATTAGAAAAATACAGCACTGCAACAAATATCCCTTGCACAAGTTAGGACTTCCGTCATATTTATCTGGTTTGCTCACCGGGAAATGTTCAAATGATCAGGGTTGGGAGCTGGTGCAGGTACCATGCTATTTCCTATGGGAGCTGAGGAAGTCAAGGGTTTAGGAACTATCTGACTTAACTGGGAGGACAGAGATTTTATGTCAGAAGCAATTTGTAGAAGCTGATTGTGTTGTTCTAGTCGTTGATGAGTGAGTGTCCCCACAGTCCCAGACAGTGACTCAAAAAGCTGGTTATGTTGCACTAACAACTGACCCTGGTTGGAGATGGTACTGTGGAGCTCTCTCAGATCCACCATCTTGGTTGTGGCAAGGTTTTCTGTAACACTGCACAAACACAAGAAGACGCTTACGGATCTTAAAAATGGAAGTCTGTTTAATGAAAGAGTTGTCAGTACATAAATCCAAGTGAAACAAAATCTCAGGGCAAATCCAATATCGTAATCCAAAAACCAAGCAGGAGTCAAAAACCAGAGTAAACAAAACATACAAGCAAACAGAGCAGAAGGGCAAATCCAAAAGAGCAAAATCCAGAAAACGGGCAAAAGGTACAAGTAAAGAAAACAGAGAAATACTGCTCAGTAGTGCAAGTTAATGGCAATACCTCGCAACAAGGAGAACAAACCGAGGACTATTTAAGTTGTGAGACAAACAAGTGCACAGGTGAATTGTGTTAGAATTCAGGTGACTGAGAACGAGGCAGTTGCGTGTGATTGGAGGAACTGATGGCGTCATCGGGACTGGAATTATGGGAAATGGAGTCCTGGAGCGTGTTAGGCAAGGGAGCAGAACTTGGAAGCGTGACAACTGTGCATACGACAGAAACCTCTTGAATTTTGAATCAGTCCTTTGAAAGTCTGAACAGCCGTCTCTGCTAAGCCATTTGAAGGTGCATGGCATGGAGCTCCTCAACCTCTGTGCTCATGAAAGAAGTGCCACTGTCAGAAACCATCTCTTGTATCCCATGTTGGCTTGAGTATTTCATTAAGTCAGTGGTCACCAATGCTGCTCCAGGAGAACTACCTTCCTGCAGACTTCAGCTCCAAGAATAATCAACCTGATCCATCTCATTATTATCTCCAGAAGTCCCTGATTAGCTAAAGGAGGTGAGTTAGATTTGGGTTGAAGGTGAAACCTGCAGGAAGGTAGATCACCAGGAGGAGGGCTGGTGACCACAGCCTTAAGTAATCAATAGTGACTGCTGATTTGGATCTTTTAGTGGATAGGACACTATCCATTTAGAATCGGTGCTTATCAGAACAAGAAACATTATCTCCTCCAAAGTCCTGCATAATCCCAATGCACCCTTCTCCATGGCTTATTCGACCACTGCCACAGATGTAAAGGTGTCACTAGGTTAAGGTTTCTGTTCTCTTCACAGACTAAACAAGACTTCACAAGGGTCTGCATCCAGTTTAGGCCACCAGATATAACTTAATGCTAACCCTTTAATTCGGGTAACTCCTGGATGAGACTGATGTAGGTAACTGTTCTAGCCCCTAATTTTCGAGGTAAAGTGTTTCAGCCATTTTCAGGTGAATAAAATTAAGCACACAGCCATTCAATCTTCACAAACACTGGCAGTAGAATGGATCATAACGAAGATTTCAGAGACTTTAAACATGGCACTGCCATAGGATGCCTCCTCTGCCACAAGTCAGTTGGTGAAATTTCTGCTCTGCTAGATCTGCCCCAGACAACTGTAAGTGCTATTCCTGTGAAATGCAAGCATCTAGGAGCAACAAAAGCTCAGCCACAAAACAGTAGACTATGCAAACTCACAGAGTGGGGCCGCCGAGTGCTGAAGCACACAGTGCCTATGCTCTGTTAAATCACTCACTACAGAGTTACAAACTGCCTCTGGAAGCGACATCAGCAAAAGAACTCCAGGTTAGTAGCTTTACGAAATGGGTTTCCATGGCCGAGCAGCTGCACACAAACCTAAGATCAGAATGCACAATGCCAAGAGTCGGCTGGAGTGGTGTAAAGCAGTGCCACTGGACTCTGGAGCAGTGGAAATGTTCTCTGGAGTGATTATTCACACTTCAGTATTTCACACTGAGGCATCTGTCACTGTGTTTCTAGGTATTATTGACTGGGTATTATTGACTGTGTGTTTAGATATGATGTTTATTAGATATGGATTTCTGTCACATCCCTGTTTTTTTTTATCTTGATTTTTTTTTCAGTTCATGTCTGTATGTAGTCAGTTAGACCTATTATTGACTGTTTTAGTCCTTGTTAATGAGTTAATCCAGTTTCTGGCTCTATTTATCCTGGATAGCCTGTTAGTTGTATTATCAATTGTATTGATCATGTACAGCCAGTTAATCTAGTTTATAACTATTGATCCTGGATAGTCATTTAATCCTGTTATTGATAGTGTTGATCCTGGATAGCCAGTTAATTGCTGTATTGACTGTGTTTTTTCTGGGTAGCCAGTTAATCTAGTTCATGGCTGTACTGACCCTGGATAAGCAGTTAATCCAGTTCATGACTGTATTGATCC
Organism: Colossoma macropomum; assembly: GCF_904425465.1. Lineage (NCBI taxonomy): Eukaryota > Metazoa > Chordata > Actinopteri > Characiformes > Serrasalmidae > Colossoma > Colossoma macropomum. The sequence continues at coordinate 30,611,555 of NW_023494800.1, forward strand.
TGGATAACCAGTCAGTAATATTATTGACTGTTTTGATCTTGTTTAGCCAGTTAATCCAGTTCATGGATGTATCCATTCTGGATAGCTAGTTAGTCTGTGGGTTCCAAATTCAGATGGTCAAATGATGTATCTCCAAGTATTAAAAATGATAAAAAAGCTCAAAATGATAAAGCTGAAAATCTGCACTTTGAGCTTATAATCAAACTTTAAATTCCAGTATATTAATATAATGTATGATAAAAATAATCTTGTTGACATCAAAATATTTATAAACCTGATTCTATATCATAGTTGAAATATACATAGGTTTAACATCTCTTCATTCAATTGCCAGCCAAAGCATTCTTTCCAAAGCATTCCAAAGTGCCAGCCAAAACATTTTTGTTTAGAATATGCATACAGCCCTTACTTTTAATAGGAAATATTGTGCATTTGCTACATTAAAATACATAAGGCTAATCAGTTCAAAAAGTGTAAGGAAAACCCATGGCTATAATAAAATGTTGCTGTTGAGAGAAATAATTGTAGTTATTTCTAATTTTTAGGAAGATAAAGATAAATATGAAGATAGTAATAGGCCTAGAAAATAGCTTTATAATAGACTATGTGTATTCTTTTTCTATTCTTAATATTACTTGTAAAAATTTTAGTTACTCTTTATTTTGATAGTCCACTGCAGATGCTGTAGCCCATATCTTTAACCCCTGTAATTATTGGTCAGTTTCTGGGGCTGCTGTTGACTACACAGTGGTAGATCAGTACAGTAGAGACACTGATATTTTACTCATATGGTGGCCCTAACAGTGTTGCTGGATTTTCACACATCAAGACCGCTACTGGGTTGAGAATAGTCCACCATCCAAAAAATGTTCTTGTTCAAAATTATTAAAAAAAAAAATGAAGTTATATAGAGCTAGAGGATGACTAACACATGCATTCCATTTTACATTGGCTGTAATCTCTGACTACATGATACTGATTCTCAGTGATGGATGTAGTCTGATCAAGCATAATGGTATCATGTGTTTTCATGGGTATTTAATTATTTCTACAGATTGGATCACATTCCTAGTGGAGTGTGAAGACATCGCTTCAGTCAGATGTTTTGATGACATCGTAAGGGATGCTCAAATGTGGTATATAATTTTTTGTTTGTCTGTTTTTAATTTGTTAAAAGAAAAACACTTAAAATGGAGAAATGTGTAAAGTAGGCTGATATTCTTCTGAGGAACTCTATTATTGCTTTTCAGGGTCCACTGACTCCTGAAACGGACTTCATCAGCCAACTTGTAAAGGAAAAACTATGTTAGCATTTCTTTTTATAAAGTACTACAATAATCAGACCTAGACATGTTGTAAAAACCTTTATGTGTGTATCTCATAAAATTAAACATACCTGAAGAACATGCTACCAACAAAGGAGAATATTGATTTCACATATGTCTCTGTCATCTATGAATGACCTGAAATTATCAAAGGAGATTCAATATATTTATTCAGCTATATGCTTTAGACACTGACAGTATAGCAAGAAATCGCAGTGTAAGATATCTGTGATGAATTTTTAATCCTTATGCTAACTAAGAGCAAAAAACATAATCCAGTGTCTTTTGCATGTTCCTAGGTGCACTTTAATGGACACACTGTTATAATTAATATTTGACATTGCAATGCATATTATATATTTGATATCTGCAAAGGTTTGAACACTCTTGTTCAGATGAGAGTTTGTTTTCTAAGTGAAAATAAGGTAACACATCTACAGGGAACAAAAATACAGGTTTTTTTTTTTTCTACAAGTTTTAGCGCTTTATTTTTATTAATTTGACGAACCGTGCACTGACAAATGTCTTTGTAAAATTAAAAATAATAATTAACAGACTTTAAGTTTATAACAGAGAAATCTGACTTACTTAAAATGCATATTTCAGTGGATTCAGAGTGGTTTGATGTAATATGGTTCATTGTATATAAACCTACAGACTTAGATTTCTTTACAGCTGTGGTGACAGGAACCAGGGGTCACAATGTCTACAAGGTAGAATATAGTCATATTATTTACAATCCAAAACCAGTGAACACATCTTCTGGAATTGTATAGGTAATGCTTACATAATGGTCAAACTAAATAGGTGTCTTGAACATTCATGAACTGAATTAATAGACTATGCAGGATTGATACAGACATGAACTAGATTAACTGAACATCCAGGATCAATAAAGTTATGAAATGGATTAATTGGCTAACCAATTGGCTAATCAATAGTTATGAACTACATTTATTGGCTATCAAGAATCAGTACACTCATAAATTGAGTTAACTCTATCCAGGATCAATACAGTCATAAACTGGATTAACTGACTATCCAGGATCGATACAGTCATAAACTGGATTAGCTAGTTATCCAAGATCAATACAGACAATAATATGTCTAACTATCTGTCCAGGATCACTACAGTCATAAACTGAATTAACTGGCTACCCAGGATCAATTAGGTCATGAACTCTGTTAACTAATTATCCAAGATCAATACAGTCTATAATATGTCTAACAATCTATCTAGGATCAATACAGTCATGAACTGGATTAACTGACTATCCAGGATCAATACAATCATGAACTGGACTAAATAACTATCCAGGGATCAACACAGTCATGAACTAGATTAATTGATTATCCAGGATCAATACAGTCATGAACTGGATTAACTAACTATCCAGGGATAGATGCAGTCATGAACTGGATAAACTGACTATCCATGATTAATACAGTCTTGAAATGTATTAACTGACTATCCAGGATCAATAAAGTCAAGAACTGGATTAAGTGATCACCCAGGATCAATGCAGTCAGTAAGAGGATTAACAGGCCATCCAAGATCAATACAGTCATGAACTAGATTAATTGACTATCCATGAATAGTACAGTTAGATACAGGATATACTGACATTCCAGGATCAATGTAGTCTTGAACTGGATTGAATGACTCTCCTGGATCAATGCAGGCATGAACAGGATTGAATGACTATCAGGATCAAGATAGTCATGAACTGGATTAAATGTTTATCCAGGATCAGTGCAGTCTATAATACAATTAACTGCCTATCCCAAGATTAATAAAGTCATGAACTAGATTAACTGACTATCCAGGATCAATACAGTAATTAACTGGATTAACTATACAGGACCAATAAAGTCATGTAGGGGATTAAGTGATTATCCAGGATCAGTGCAGTCAGATGCTGGATTTACTGAGTATCCAGGATCTATGCGGGATTGAATGACTATCCAGGATCAATGGAGTCGTGAACTGGATTAAGTGATTATTCAGGATCGATGCAGTCTGTCATAAGATTAAATGACTATTAAGACTAAGATGAATACAGTCATGAAATAGATTAACTGATTATCCAAGATCATTACAGCCATTAATTGGATTAACTAACTATCCACAATCAATACTGTCAGTAGTAGGATTAACTGGCTGTCAAAGATTAATACAGTCAATAGCAGGATTCATTTGCTAGATCTAAATCTCAGATTATTACAGTCATTAAAAAGGATTTCATGCAGATTTCAGAAGAAATACAGTCATGAACAATATCCAGTTGACTATCCAGGATCAGTAGCTATTGGCTACCCAGGACAAGCTGCTCATCATGCTGTGAAAAGTACTACTAAGTTTGCTAGCATGCTAACTAGATAAGCTTTGGTAGCTCATAAGTTGATCTGTTAGGTATTTGTGAATGTTGTCAAACATATCCTTAAAAAAAAATCACATTTTTCTTAGTTTTACTGTTTGCTAAACACAACCTAACTAGCCAGATAGCCAGTTAGCAATGCTACATGGTAAGATAACTGACTAGCCTGTATGAGAGACTCAACATTATTTATCCACACTGTCTGTCAGTTGATGAAATGACTTCAGTAAAATTTTGTACCCATTTGTTTTATCCTAATATGTTTAAGTATAGAAATAGCTCATAGACAATGTATTTGTGGAGTTACCTGTTGCTCTGCATGAGCAGGAGGCACTGGTAGAAATTTGAAAAGCAGCAAAGGCACAGGCTGATGATGTCACAAATCATTGATTGGACGATAGCGATGTTTATCCAGAAAAAGAAAATAAATGATTGTCCAGGATGAGGTGCCACTTATGAAAATCACAACGTGCATGTATTGAGAGACATGATTGCCAAATTCATGACCACCTGTGTTTAGGATTTCAACCTCCATTGGTCCCTTAGACTGGAATCTCATCAGATGTTCCTTTTGTGGATGAGTGGATGCATATAGTGAGGGAGTTTGGAAGGAAACGCACCAGAGAATTGAGACTGTTTGCCAACAAAACAAAAGTTAGGCAGACTGCCATCATGGAGAGACCCGTACATATCAGCCTGGAGAACAGGTTTGGCTGTCAACTAGGGACATCCAGTTTGCAGAGGGAAGTAGGAAATTTACCCAAAATATATTGGCCCGTTTAAGACTCTTAGAATTAACAAAGTTACTTATAAACTTGCCTTCACGTTATTGAGTTTCCCATTCCTTTTATGTTTCCCTTTATTAAACCGGTGATTCCCAGGTCCGTTGGATGAGCACCCGATGGCACACCACCCCCTCCAGAGAAGGATGACAGAGCCCCTAGTCTACGCTGTCCAGTAGTTACTGAACTCCAGGAGACGAGGAGGCAATATCCAATATCTAGTCAACTGGTAGGGATACGGCCCAGTGGTGGTTGTTGCGGTCGACCTCGTTTCTTGGCCATCACAGAATCTTTGTGAGGGGTACTGTCACGCATCCCTCCGGCTCTGACTCAATAGTGTACTCCACTTCCCAGAACTCCCTGGGAGATCGTGTGAATGTGGCACCAACACCAACAACCAATCGGCGCTCAGCCTTACCCAAATACTGATTTGCTTCACCGGTCTCGTTTATCATGTGATGTGACTGTTAGTATATAAGCCTGGGCTTTAGTCTAACTCTTTGTGAAGCATTGATTCTTTTGTTAGAGATGCTAAGCCTATTCTCTATTTATTGCTTTCTTGTGTATCAGACTATGACTTTGTATTTCTGGACTTTGCCTTTTTGCCCTTCCCCCTTCTGGATTGTTTTGGCCCGTACTTGTCTGTTATATTTCACTGTTGTTGGATCAAAACCACATATCTCCAAATTGCCAACTTTACAGGAGAAGGAAAAAACATACCTTACTTTTAATGTAAGTCAATTTAACCAGACGTCTTTCCAAGTCATTTTGGGTCATTTCTGTTGGTCCATTCATCATGAAATTTACACAAAATATATAGGACCACAGGTACTTTCTAATTATGTCAAATACTAAAAAAAGGCATAAATGGAGATACAAAGTTTTGTTCAGACAGCAACAATTTGTCCCTTGTTGTATTTGGCTTTTTCTGGTTTTGATTTTTCTGACCACAAATATTGATCGTGTTCTAACTAGTAAAGCCTCATTTTCTGATTTTAACCACAAGCATCTGGCCAGTTCTGTGTTGTTGCACATATGTACATATTAAAATTTGACGCTACTACATATTTTTCATTTCCATATGTGCATATATTGGCATATATTTAAATATAAAAAATGGCACTGTTGCATGTTTTTATGATGGCTTTTCTGCATTATGATTACAATGCTTATTACATTTTCAAAGCAAACTTTTTCTTCAGTCATCACTGCTGTGCATATACTTGTCTGACTGCATTGTGCCAAGTGTAAAGTTTGGTGGAGGGGGGATTATGGTGTGGGGCTGTTTTTCAGGAGTTGGGCTCGGCCCCTTAGTTCCAGTGAAAGGAACTCTTAATGCTTCAGCAGACCAAGAGATTTTGGACAATTTCATGCTCCCAACTTTGTGGGAACGGTTTGGGGACGGCCCCTTCCTGTTCCAACATGACTGCACATCAGTGCACAAAGCAAGGTCCATAAAGACATGGATGAGCGAGTTTGGTGTGGAACAACTCGACTGGCCTGCACAGAGTCCTGACCTCAACCCGATAGAACACCTTTGGGATGAATTAGAGTGGAGACTGTGAGCCAGGCCTTCTCATCCAACATCAGCGTCTGACCTCACAAATGCGCTTCTGGAAGAATGGTCAAAAATTCCCATAAACACACTCCTAACCCTTGTGGAAAGCCTTCCCAGAAGAGTTGAAGCTGTTATAGCTGCAAAGGGTGGGCCGACATATTAAACCCTATGGATTAAGAATGGGATGAACCTCAAGTTCATATGCGTGTGAAGGCAGACGAGCGAATACTTTTGGCAATAGTGTATATCGTGACCTTCTACCTCTTTCTACCAGAGAAAATGGCAAACTTGCTTCTGAATCGTGTATGTATGTTATTTTCATACATTTTTTAAATTCAGGTTTGTTATCACCTGAAAAACACTGAGGTTGTTAATTAATGGTATATCACTTTTGTGGGACATTTTACAGTGTTTGTAGACGACTCAGTGTCTCAATGTTGAATGATGGAGCTGATATTCAGAGCATTAAGAGATTCAGGTCTCTACTTGGACCCACCTAATGGTGAAATTAAACTTTGTTCACTGAGCAATAAAAAACCACGAAAAGCAAATCTATTAGCCCCACTCCTGCTGATTGCTAGGATTTGTGCATCACATATCTGGGTTATCCTTTTGTTGTGTTTTGAAGCCTAAAAGCAGAGGACAAATATTTAAGGTTATAGAGTGGATTTTGGGTCATTTTCCAAGCCGGAATACTCGCTGATGCTTTGTTGTACCTTGATTAAAATAAAGTACACAACTTATTACATTATTTTGATTGTTTCCAAATCTTCTAGCTTAGTTTTATTTAGGTTATGACACATTAGCATATGTTCACCTCCTTGTGTATGAAATTTACAGTTCTTCTGTGCTCTTTCTTGGCCCAAATATAAATAAAGCTCCCAAATGCTCCCTTTGTTAAATCAATTTAACTCTAACAAAAACAGTTTCACAAAAGGTTTTACAAACTTACAATGAATGAATGCATGTTACATACATTATATGAATTGTGCTCTTAGCTGGATATATGTTAAATAAACAAGCACCAAGTAACACATGCTTTGATTCATTTTCTTTATAAATCCAACTTACCACAAGTTAAGATCATTTACCTTAGGACAGGGATGACTAGCCTGGTTCTGGAGATCTACCACCCTGCAGAGCTCCAGCACACCTGGCTCTAATATTCAGACGGTCCTGAGGGCCATCCCTGTCCTACACTGTTAGAAATAAAGGTTCTGTGCAGGTACATTTTTTCGTTCATCAAGGCACAAACAGTGTAAATGTTCCCTCAAAGGTACAACAGTGGTTTTAAGGTCTGATTGTGAACCTTAAATACGTTTTTCCAGGTGAAAAGTTTGTATTTGTACCTTTTCATAACCGAATGTTTTAAAACAGAACAGTAAAATAAAAGCCTGGAGACGAGACGGGGTGTGTGGAGTCAGTACAGCTTAGAACATATCATTTCAGTGGATTATGGTACAGTTATGTTCCCTGACTAAAGGTACTGAGATGGACCATTGAGGGAACCACCACAACAAGAGTGGTACTGCCCCAGTGACAGTTTAGTAACTAGAGGTGAAGATGGCTAAGAGATGGAGTCAATAAAACAGGGTATGATCCTTATACAGTTTCCCCTGAACTCCTGGTCCCACTCAAACTGGGAGAAAATCTACTAAATCTGTTTTCCTGACATATTTATCTCATACACAGCCCCTCTCCCTATTCTGGAGAGTCTCAGAGCATTTAAAAGCAAAGAAGCCCACCGGCTCTTCACGTCAGGGTGGGTAAAGGATCCCATAGTGTTCATAAAGAGGAGATAAACTCTGTCATCATAGTTTTAGTTCATAATTAACACAGATGTGAACAATGTTAGCCTTTAGATAACTTTAGCTGATGTTATCAGCCGAGAGATGAACAGTCGTCCCCCTAACGGAGCTGCAGACAGCTGGTATAACTTTACTCTCTGTTTCTGGAGATTTAAATGACGTTTGAATGGAGAAACATTAACGTTAAATATCAGACTGAATGTCGTGGATCAGAAAACGACATCGCGTTTGTCGACAGACGTGATTCTGTAAGTCTGCTAGTGCAGTTAGTTCAGAGCTCAGCTGAACGAGGTGTGAACAGCAGAGAGAAACACTAAACTACACAGTGCAGGGGCTCCAAGCCTGGAGTGAAAACACTGAATTAAAGATCTCATCATTCTCGGCTTTTGTCACATCTTGCAGGTGAATCATTCACAAAGCATAGCATATAAAAAGGCATCGCGCAGCACAGTCACTCCTTGATTTGGCCCTCAAAATGGCGGTGACTATACAGTGTGATGTCATGCAAAACTTGAGAATAAAAAATGTTAATCCTTTCTAATTTACAGAAGCCTAGCATTTAGCATAAGCATTTATACATCAGAACAGTGACAGAGATTTTGAATAAATATTCCCTTAATTAGTAATCAAATAGATTCGATTTTGTAATCAATAACCAAATAGGTAGTATTGGCTAACAGAGAATATTAATCCTCTCACAAAGGGTCGGCCTTAGTCTGTCTGCATGGGAGATTCTAGACACTGGAAAGCCCCTGCGTTCAAAAACAAGGGGCAAGTTGACCTTGAAAGGTAGAGCAGACTGGGAAAAACCAGCTAAAACCAGTTTTTAGGAGTGATCGCAACATGCGCTGACCAAATTGATGGACAAAGAGATGGACCAATTAGAGAATGAGCTAATATCAAAATATGAGAGGTAAAGTGGGAGGATATCAAACTACCCCAGATAAATGGTATATAAACTGTTGTTTGGAACACTGTTTGTACAGTTGGGTCTCTCTCTCTGTGCCACCTGATTCTGGAATAAAGAAGAAGCCTTTTTCCCTCTTTCCGCAAACTCAGTGTCTGAAGAATCTTTCCTTTTTACATCTTTTGAGAAATTAGAACAGTTATTAGTGTAAGTGTTTAGCCAGTATTAAAAGATTTCTTTTTTATTCTTATTTTTTTATTTATTATGTTAGAGGCCTGGGGTTGAAGGGGGCAGCCCTTGGTCCCGACAACAGACCAGAAAAGTTACTAAAAGTAAAAAAGAGGAAGCTATTTGGCAGTCGGCATCCTTAGGACATTACAGCCTGTATAGCAGTAGATAAAATAAAATACAAAAGAACATATGAATTATGCAATAAAAACATCTGTGCATAAAAAGCATAAAGAGTTCAAGAAGGATAAAATGTTTCAGTGATGAACTGATGCTTTCTTGCATGATCTTGTCAGCTCTTTGTTCTGAAAAACTTCAGGGTCGACGTTTCAGCGTCTAAATTTACACATGTAGAGTTCAGCTTTCCTCCGTCACAGGACGTTTCACCATTAGAAGTCCTTCTGCCTCAATCTGTAAACAGAACAGTTTGATCATGAGGATGTGTTGTTGTTCTCCACTGTAGTGCTGCACTATATTGATGTAGACGTTAACAGTGTTTTTCTGATGTATGAACCAGTGTTTACTGCCTCATTAAGTAAAATGAAGAAGACCAGCGTTCAGTTTTTGATCAGCGTTCTTGTCAGTCTGCTCAGCAGAGGAGTTTATCACAGTGAGCTTTACTGATTATTGATTACAGTGTGATCAGACTCTCACAGCTGATTGGTTACTGTAGTTTATCTGCAGTTTATCTGTGAACAGAGTTTGATGATGGCTAAATTTACATGTGCAGATGTCTGCTCTCCTCTGTTTTCCTGCACCCTGGCACTGTCTTGAGTATTTTCTTGTGGTGTCCCGGTCTGTGAAGAGAACAGTTTGATCATTAGGAATATCTAGTTGTTCTCCACTGCAGTGCTGTATTACACTGATGTAGATGTTAACAGTGTCTTTCTAATGTATAAACCAGTGTTTACTGTAGTTTATCTGTAATTTATTTATGAAAACAGCTTGAAGATGGCTAAATTTACATGTGTAGTTGTCCTCTGTCCACTGCTTTCCTGTGTCTCAGCAGTGCCCTGCTCTGCTGCTGTCTGTGAAGGGGATAGTTTGATCATGAGGATATCTAGTTGTTTCACCACTGCAGATTAAAACAAGCCTTGGATGGAGAACTGACCTGTTCATTGGAGACTCCATATTCTCTACGGTGTTTATCAAACGTAATATATAATATCAGTATTACAATTGTGGAGACCAAGAGGGCAATGAAACCTCCAAACTGCAACAAGAAAACACAGAACATAGTTATTGTTTCTTTTCATGCATGTTGTTCAGATATGTTTGTTTTTTTGTTTTTTTTTTAGAACCTCATTTCCAAAAAAGTTGGGACGCTGTGGAAGATGTAAATAAATGTAAATAAAAAACAGAATGCAATGATTTGCAAATCTCATAGACTCATATTTTATTCATAATAGAACATAAAACACATAACAGACGTTGAATGTGAGACATTTTACCATTTCATGAAAAAACATTAACTCATTTAGAACTTGATGGCAGCAATGCACCTCAAAAAAATTGGGACAGGGGCAACAAAAGTCTGGAAAAGTAAGTGTCACTAATAAAAACAGCTGGAGGAGCAATTTGCCACTAACTCACATGACTGAGTATAAAAAGAGCATTTTAGAGTCTCTCAGAAGCAAAGATGGACTGAGGTTCACCAATCTGCGGAAAACTGCATCTAAAAATTGTGGAACAATTTCCAACATGTTCCTCAAAGTAAAATTGTGAAGACTTTAAATATCAATATTGGAAACTTGTGATTTTCGGGCCCTCAGTTGGCGCTGCATTGAAAACAGGCATGATTCTTTACTGGAAATCACTGCATGGGTTCAGAAACACTTCCAGAAATCACTGTCTGTGAGCACAGTTCGCCGTACAATCCACAAATGTAAGTTAAAGCTGTATCATGCAAAGAAGAAGCCATATGTCAACACAATCCAGAAACGCTGCCGTCTTCTCTGGGCCAAAGCTCATTTAAAATGGACTGAGGCAAAATAGAAAACTGTTCTGTGGTGAGTCAAAATTTGAAATTCTTGTTAGAAACCACAGACGCCGTGTCCTGCGGACTCAATAAGCTGGAAGGTCCATCTCCTCTTATCAGTGCGCAGTTCAAAAGCCTGCATCTCTGATGGTTTGGGGCTGCATTAGTGCCTATGGTGTGGGCAGCTTACACATCTGGAAAGGTTCTATCAATGCTTAACAGTACATAGAGGTTTTAGAACAACATATGCTGCCATCCTGACAGTGTCTCTTTCAGGGAAGGACTTGTATATTTCAGCATCTGATATGTGTTCTATGTTCTATTGTGAATACAATATGGATCTATGTGATTTGCAAATCATTGCATTCTGTTTCTATTTACATTTATTTACATTTAACACAGCATCCCAACTTTTTTGGAATAGGGGTTGTAATTACTAATTTTAGCATATCTTGCTTTGCTTGCTCAAAGTTTGCATGAGAATCTGTGGATTCATGAGACCAAGTTTAACATGAAAAGAAAAACTTGAACTTCAGCTGTACAGTTTGAAGGGAAAAATATGTTTGTACTAATGTAAGTTTAGAAAAGGGGAAGCACTAAAGGGGAACTAAAGTCAGTATTGCCAAATGAGATGAACTTACTCAAGACATCCTGAAACACAACCCTCTGCTGTCTATTTCTAGTAAGAATTACTTTATCCACTATCTGTGTTCAACTGTTCTGTCAGTTCAAATACGGCACAGACGCGGCCTTCAATCTTATTTCTCTTTGCACTTTCCATCCTCCTGTTATTACAGCTTAAAACTAAAACATAAGAGGCCATTCTACCTTCCAGTGTATTAACAACCCCCACTCAGTCAAGGTAGTCAGTGGCAGCAATAAACATCTGTAGATGAAAGTTTTAAGAAGGGGGTTCTACACTGTGCAGCTAGAATATTTAACATCATGATATTTCACATCAGCTAGATTTGAGCTTACCTTAGAGTCGTTATATGCTTTCTCTGCTTTCTTCTGGGCAGCAGTCAGTGTTCGGTTTGTGTTACACCATTCCCATGGAGCATTTGCAGTACTGTCAGCATCTCCTTCAAATGTAGTATGATAACAAGCCCAATATCTGCCATCACAGAAAAATAAGATTATCCAAAAAATGCTTGGAATAAAACACCAGAAGGTAAAAATGAATTGTCTCCATTTTCCAGACATCTGTTTAAATGAACATTCATTTGGTCTTCCAGATATCTGAGCTCCCCTAATAGATTCCAGCCCTTGACTTTCTTCATTAGATTCCTGCTGTTGAGGTTCTGTATTGGATGTGTGCAGCTCACGCATAATACAATACATGACAGCAAAAACGACGAAGGCAGGTATCAGCAGGTAGGAAAAGAAAAACTTTTTTCTAAAGTCGGATTTGCAAGGGCAGTGAAATTCTTTCCCAACATAGTCTTCTGCAACAACAAGGCTAACTAACACAAAAATTAGAAGTCCGTTTTCTTTGGTAACAGCCAGCCTGGCTGCCCTTAGTACATTTCGCGCTGCCATTCCTAATTCACGTTCCAGTACCAGACAGCAGAGAACCTGAACTCTAAATCTCAATCTTAATTGTGGAAATCAGCTTTGACATCAGTACTAAATTATACAGCACCAACCACGAATAGCAAAACACTCTGGCTTCAGTGAGGTAATCAGGAAGTGGCCCCACCACCAGTCTTACAGTCACCTAGTAAGAATAGCAGAGTGCATGTTGAGATGAAGTAGAGGTTTTATACTGTATAAACCAGTTAAATGATAAACCGCTCTCCAATAGAAGTGACCATGTATGATATGAACTGTACTGGCATCTCTGACAAAGTGCACCGTTAAACAGTTCAAACAGCAATGAAAAATTTACAGAGCTCATTCAATACAGTGCAAACTGGTCTAAGAAGAACTAAATTCAACTTCCATTGTTGGTTTTAACTCTATTCTGAAGGGATCCAACATTAGCCATGTTTACATGCAGCCCTATAATCTATTAATAATCCAACTAATAGCTCAATCAGAATAGAATACGTCCATGTAAACACCTCAGTCACAATAGTCTAGTCTGATTGAGGCCATTCGGAATAGTTTCTTTTCAGTTGATCCAGGTGGGTAATCCTTTAAATAATTCGTTAAATAGAAGAATAATATCCAGGTAAACGCCTGTATCTGATTACGTTCCCTATCAGAAAGTCCGTTCTGATCATGTCTGTCGCGTCATAGTGAGAGTTTATACCATTCAACATGACAGAGCAAAAACTGGTCTGCAGAGGAGACAAAGTTTATGCTCTGATCCGGTGGGATGGACGTCCAGCTTATGTGACTCAGAACACAACATCTTCCTTTCGGCCTTCTTTAATAAGGACATGTGAAGGACGTTTTCCTGAGTCTGACATCATTTTAAAGCAAATAAAAACACAAGCACTGCTCACTGCTGCTCATCTCACTCTGACTGGACTCACGTGATGGTTGTCACATGACTGATTGTCATGGTAACGTCTACACCAAGTGGTTCTCTACACATAATTTTGCATCAGATTACTTGTAGTGAGCATGTAAACAGAGATTTTCCATCTGATTGTTGAGAAGAGTCTATATAATCACCTCAGTCTTAATCTATAATTGGAATGTGTTCAATCGGATTGGCAAAAATCTTTGCATGTAAACATAGCCATTAAAAGAGTCACGGAATATGAGTATCATTCCTGAAATATCATTCGCACTGGCACTGAAACTGAAAGTCTGTTTTAGCTGCAGAGCACCAGCCTGGAATTTATTACATGAAACTTTAAACCACCACTCACTCGTGTCACTCAGGCATTTAAAATTCTAACCTTTAACCATCTTCACTCAGCCTGCAACTTAGTTTGATCAAAACTGGTTCTCATTTGATTTGTTTTATTTTATTGTGTTAGTTAAAATGTAAGAACTTTGAATTACAGATTCAGATTTACAGATTTTGTCATGGTTGCCTGGTGTGCAATGAATTGGCAACCTTTCCAGGGTGTTTTCTGCCTTCAGCCAAATAAGCACTGGTATAGGCTCCAAAACCCCTCCGCAACCCAGGAGGATAAGCGGGTTAGATGATGAATTAATGGATGTGTTAGTTGCTTATTACTCTACTTGAAAAGTGTTTTAGTTTGACATAAATGTTTCATGAATAGCACAAAGGCTAATTAATACAATCGACTTTCAAACAAATGCAAACAATTTTTTAGCAAGTTAAGAGGCCCCATTGGCTCCTAAACTGATAATGACCAAGGAAAGTAGAACATTCCTTCCCTTTAAATAATTACTATTCTGCAATGATTTCCTTGCTAAAAGATATATTTAACAAGGAAAGAAGCCCATTTACTTTGGTAACACTTTCCTTCAAAGCCTTCTTATTCACAGTCTAATGCTCTTAGCAAACAATTTATAAATGTCTTGGTAAATACAAACATCATCAGCAGCTTATAAATGTATAAATGTATCGGTATGATGTATTATTAATATCTTCTCTAAAGTAGTTACTATTTGTTGCCTAGTTATGTTAAATGTTCATTGATTGCAACCTTTCAGTTGCAAACACACTTGAAATGATGTTAATGGAATCTGAAAAGGTAGTAATGATCTGAATTCACAGTGACCAAACATGGAAGTAAATTCAAGTAAGTGGTCACTCTTCATAAACTCCAGACACCTAAATGGCTGCAGTTTTATAGTAACTTATCATTTGCAGTAACAGTGTGTCTTAAATTACAGTATTTTACTGTATTTTGCTGTCAAATCTAGGAGCTAATTTCTGTTCTTAACCACTTCTAACTCAATATTATTAGTTAGCACTAAGGCAGTGGTTATTAAGAATGAATACTTTACAACTTTAGTTATGGTCTTGCAGATCCATTAATAAAGATGTTTTAAACATACAGTCAGGTCCAAAAGTATTTAGAAAATGACACAGTTTTTGGAATTTTGCCTCTGTGATTTGACAGAGATTGAATTGTAGTCTTTCAGCTTTAATTCAAGGGCTTTAACAAACACAATGTATTAACCATTTAGGAATTTACAGACAATTCTTATATAGTCTCTCCATTTTCACAGGCTCCAAAGTAATTGGACAGTTGGATAATTGGAAAATCCGTTTCATGCCAGGTGTGGCCTGTTTAAGAAGAGCAAAGCAAAATAAGGAGATAAAAGGTCTAGAGCTGAGGGAGTGAGGTGGCTGCTGACAGAGCTAATATTGCTGTAGCTGCCGTTAAACCACCAAACAGGACACTTCTGTTCTGGTTAGAGAGTGAGATGAGTCATCATTTAAGAGGAACAGCCTCAAACAACATGCCGTTTCAGTATTAAGCAAGCAAGTAAAAAGGGAGATACCAATGTCTTACTACAGGAATGTGCCAATACATATGCAGAAAAGAGTCCAAAGGTTTGCATGGAGATAAAAGAAAAATGATGTTCCTGTTGCTTACATGGGATCTCTGGGAATAGATTCCATGAAAGGCATCAGAGTTAAACCAAGATAAAAGTAGTCACAATGCATATGACCAGAAATACAGTTTAAATTTGGATCCACTAGGCCACCATATCATTTTCCCCTTTGTACAGTGGACATTTTAATACATGGTGGTGGAAATGATGTCAAGTTAGACAAGAATCTAACTCTGGGGACAGTGTTCATTTTGAATGACTTACATACTTGAATAATTGTGAACGAGAGTCAAGTACAAATTGAAGTTATTTGAATTAGCCATATTAAATGTAATGGAATGTGTATGAACAGGCTGAGAAACATATCAGATTGCGTTAGAAAATTTCACGTTACATTCATGAATTGTGAATTTCCCCAATGTGGGACTACTAAAGGACTATCTTATCTTAAAGAGCTGGACTTAGAACAGTGCTAGAATAATAGGTATTGTTGGCATTTTTGATTTATTCGTTGACATGACTTTACTGAGAGAAAGAGAGAGCAGTATTGTTACGAGGAAAAGTTAAAGATTGAGTATTACTGTTTAGGACTAATTGGGCAAGGACGTAAATGAACTGTGACATTTCAGATGGACTTTTTTGATAATTATTAGTCAGAGGGAAGTGTTCCTATGTGAAGGTCCCCATATGGAAAAACCAAATGGACATGCATTTTCATATATTTGAAATACAAATACACTGCAGTCCATGCCGAAATACATTCCAAACACTAAAATGTATTTCAGAATATTTTGCCATAATGACCCAAAATTATTTAAAATACAATTATTTTTTTATGTGTAGCGAAATATTACACATAGAGATGTACCATACGAAATAAATGTTACATATATTTAAATATATTGATATCTTGTTTATTTGAAATTTTGGCCATTTTCATACATGGCAAAAATATACATCTTAAATATATTTGGAAAATACATTTAAAATGCATTTTAATATTTAACAAATACATTTTGGGACCATTTTCACACATTGCAAAAATATTCTTGATAAATGCATTTGAAATATATATTTGGTTCCATATCATCTTTAATTTGTCCAACAGGTGGCGTTAGTGTGCTGTCAACATAATTACCGTCTGACAGGGAGTAGAGAGAGAATGTGCTCACTGTGGCTGTCCTTCCCTCTACAACATCACATACTCTCTCTGCGTCTCTCTCTGTATCTCTCTCTGTTTTATGCATGGATAATGTCTCAGCAAAACACTGAAACTTTGTTTAAAAAGTATTTATTAAAATCACTGGACTGTTTATATCCTGATAAGATTTAGATATTTTTAAGCAATGTACTTAAAATAAAGGTTAGATTTTTGTTAAAATTTTGGATGAAAGATAAGCAATAAAGAATGTTTTTTACAGCATGTTTTGCTTATGTGGTGCTATTATTTGTGGAGGGCACCGTATATCTGTAACTTTTGTTTAAGCTACATACAATTGAAAACATAAGCTTCCCAGGCAAAAAATTATTAATCTTGCGTGTTTATGGTAGTAGTAACTTCAGGCTCCTGCAGATGGTGTTGCACAGGGATGATCAGGCTAAAAATACCTGCGGGGTGTGTGACGGGATTCATAGATTGAGAAAAGATGGTACAGTGTAGTAAATGTCTTGTTCAATGTGTGAAAAATGGGTCACAAAGCAGATGTTAATGATTGGCTAAAAGGCCACAGTGTGAAGGAAGTAGCTGAACTTGCAGGTGTATTGAAACACACAGTCATATGGGTCGACCAGCAGTGTCAAAAATCCCAGTCTACAGGAAATTCTCTTCAGAACTGCGGTAGAAAGATGAAACTGGTGAACAGGGGCCGCTGATGTGCTTCATGGCTCGTAGATAAAAATCACTTCACTTCCAAGCAAGAAATGCTTCTAGAAGTCACCACAGGTTCTTCACCACCAATTTCTGAAAGAACTCTCCACAGGGAACTGCACACCCTGCAGAGTGGCACGCAGGAGGCCTCCACTCACTTCTGCTTACATAGTTGCCCAGTTACAGTGGGCAAAGAGACAAACACTGGACTGTTCATGACTGGAAACGTGTTATCTGGTCAGATGTATCTGGTTTCTTCCTGTGTGTAAGTGATGCTGGGCGTCGTCTTCATTGTAGACCTCAGGAAGCCTTCAGTGAGGACTGTGTGCAGGTGTAGTTCAAGCTGGAGGAGCTCTGTGATGTTCTGGCGGTGTTTTAATTATGTGGAAATGGGTCCTTTGGTTGAAATGGCAGTACATTTGAACCACAGCGCCCACATTGAGCTGCTGGACAAACAGGTTTTGCCTTTTGGTCATCATCTTACTAGAACATAACATTCCTATCAAATCTGACTGATTGGCATGATGAACGTTCAGGAGCTTCACACATCTGGACTGGCCTGCAAAATCCCCAGATTTGAATCCTCTTGAAAATCTGTGGGACGACTTGGAACAATGAGTAAAACGCCAGGGAAGGCACCAGGAAATCTGGCCAAACTGTGCAATTCTTTAATGCAAGAATGGCTAAACACTGATGTCTGTCACGGATTCTCCCTTTGTCCCTCTCAGTGTGTCTTTCGTCCCCTCTATGGTAGCCATGTGTTTTTGTTTTCTTGTACCATGTGCTTTTTGTTGTTGTTCTGTCTCCTCCCTGGTCCTGCCCCTTGTTATCTGTTCCACCTGCCTGTAGCTCTGCCCTTCATTAGTCACAGGTGTTTCTTGTTTCCCCTCTGTGTATTTATACCCCTGTGTTTGTTCAGTCTCAGTCTTGCATTGCGGATGTACTCGTGGATGTTATCTTGTCTCTTGTTTGCTTGTTGCTCTTGTAGTTTGGTTTTGTTTTTGTCATGGACTCTAATTTCAATAAAATAACTCGCATTTGCGTCCCACCTCCATGCCTCCTCTGTTACAATGTCACCTACATCCAGAAACTTGTCCAGTGTTGTTGTCATATGTTTGCCAAATCAAATCACAGAAATACATTTTTGGCCTCTTTCATACTTGCATATCAGTGATTATATCTATATTTTTTATGAACAGAATCCACAATGTATTGACTGGTATCCCTTCTTTGTTAATTTTGAACAGCATCCTTAAGTGCAATTATTAACTAGGTTAGTAAACATTAGGGGTGGGAATCTCTAGGCACCTCACGATTCGATTCGATTATGATTCAGGGGGCAGCAATGCGATTATAAAAGGATTCTCGATGCATCTTTTTTTTTTCTATACAGCATTTGTATTCTCTCACTAAGTGAGGACATGGTATTTATAAAGCAAAGTATTTGTAATGATCCATAATAAATTTACTTCCAATGTCTTTTACTAATAAATCAAATGGAAGTGATGTGGCAAGTGAACTAGAAGACTCTCATTCACTGCTGTTGTTTGGAGCACATGAGACGCTGCTGCCACTCATCTGTGATAAAATGCGCTGTTACGGTGAAATAAGATCCAGTGGTAATGGATGACCACGCAGCACGTTACAGCCTTCCAACCCTTCCAAATATGACAATGCAGATAATATGATGGCATAAAAAAAGGACTGAAAAAAGCATGTAAACACAAATCAATGACATAAATACATAAATACATACAATTATAGCTGGAACCAAGTAAAATAAAAAAAAAAAAACTTACATCAAATTAAGTTGCAGACTGATATGTCGTCTGAAATAAGATGCTTTATGAGCCTTGTAAACAACAATAAAAAATGTGAATCTGAGCATCATATCTTACACACTTTCACTCACTCAGCATCTAAGCTGCTTCTCCTCCTGTGTCATGGGGGATGCTGGAACCTACTGGCCGGAAGCAGGATATACCCTGGACAGATTACCAGTCCATCACAGGGCAGACAGACACAAGGCAGTTTAGTGTCTCCAGTTGTCCTGACTGCATGTCTTTGGACGGTGCAGTGAAACTGGTGCACCCAGAGGAAACCCACGCAAACACAGAGAGAACATGCACACAGAAAGGACCCTGATTGCCCTTCTTGGGGTGAGGCGACAGCAGTACCCAATCAGCCACTGTGCAGCCCTATCCAGTGCCAGATTCCTTCAGATCAACACTGGAAGTTGAATTTAGTTCTTTTTTACATTCAAAACTAATGTATGCTTGCAGAGAGCAGTTTGCACTGTATTGAAGGAGCACTGAAGTCTTTCAATACTGCAGATTCAGCAGAACAGTGTAGAATAGTGACATTCACTCTGCTGTTCTTTCCAGTGGTGGTGGGACCACTTCCTGATTACCTCATGCCTCACTGAAGGTGTAGGTTCAGATTCTCTGTTGTCTGCTATTGTGCTTTGCACACCGTGAATTAGAAATGTCACTGCAGCAGATTCTAAAGGCAGCAGGGCTAAGCTCAACCAAACAGAATGGATTTTTGATCTTTATCTTGGCTGGCCTTGTTGTGGCTGAGAACTTTATTGAGAGAGACTTTCAGTGTATTTGTAAGCGCATCATTGGAGTAATCTTTTTCACCTTCTACCTAGTCATGCCTGCATTTATCGTTTTCACTGTCACATTCTGCATCATGAGTGAGCTGGAAAGGCAAAAATCAGAGACACCTGCTGAGGGAACTCAAAATCAGAAACCTGCTGGGGGGGCTCAAAATCAGATGTCTGCTGGGGGAACTCAAAATCAGGAATCTGCTGAGGGAGCTCAAAATCAGAAAACTAATCAACGTTCATTTATCCTACGGTGTGTTATTCCAAGTATCTTTTGGATAATCTTGTTCCTCAGTGATGGCAGATATGTGGCGTGTGTGGCTACTATATTAAAGGGAGATTATTCTGACAGCACTGCGCTGCCTCCATGGGAATGGTGTAATGAAAATCGAACGCTGAGTACTGACCAGAAGCAAGCAGAGACAGCATATATCATTTCTAAGGTAAGACATTGAAATGTGCAAGCTGCATAATCTAGACCCACTCTTCTTAAAAGATTGACAGATTTTTATTGTTTGCTACAGCCTCAGTTCTAGATTACTTTAACCGAAGGGGGGGTTAATACACTTTAAGGTAGCATGGCCTTAAAAGAAGTTAGAAGAGAAGTATATGAAAATAGAGTTAGAATGATTGAAGGCAGCATTGTTTCATGCTTAGTATTTGAACTTACAAGGTGTACCTTGAATGGTGTAGAAATGACACAGTAACAAATGTAATGGAGTTGGCAGAGAGTGATGCTCTGTGCGATTTTCTGTGCCCAAATAAAAAAACTGTAAAACTTTGTTGAGTGCAGTATGACTGTAACACTTCAGTGTAGCTGGATTATGCGTGTTGTGCATGGAAAAATTGCTGCTAGTGTGGCTGGCGGGTGAGATGTGTGGGGCAGCTACACTGTAAAAATGGTTCATATACATTATTATATGTGTTACCAACAAATTGAACAAGTTAATTAATATAAATACATCAAATAAGTCAAATATGTCAAATAAGTAAAATGACTGACACAATAGTTAGTTCAAAGTGTTTACTTCAGTAAAATTAGATGTTACATGTTACCACTAACCAGTTTTCTATACCATAACCTGACCCTAGACCGGGCCGTAACAACCATGTAAGTGGTACGTTTGTTAACTGTGAAATGCACAATTAAAGACGAACATGTAGGAAAGAATGAATGATTACTAAGAGAACATTAAAGTTTCTAATTAACTGTTAATAAGAGTCTGATATCAGTGCATTTTTTTGCTTTTCACTTAGTCATAAGCAAAAATTTGAACACCCTGGTCAAACAATATTTGTTGATTACATTTGTGAAAATAAGTTAACATATCCTCTATGAGAACAAGCCAAACTGTCTCTGAAAACAGTTCGTCGCTGCATCCACAAGTGCAAGTTAAAACTCTAAAATACAAAGAAGAAACCAGATATAAACAGGATCCAGAAACGCTGCCACCTTCTCTGGGCCTGAGCTCATTTAAAATGGACTGAGGGGAAGTGGAAAAGTGGTCCGACAAATCAACATTTGAATTTCTTTTTGGAAATCATGGACACTGTGACCTCTGGGCTAAAGACCACTCAGCTTGTTATCAGTGCACAGTTCAAAAGCCAGTATTCATAATGGTACAGGGGGGCATTAGTGCACATGGCATGGGTGACGTGAACATCTGTGAGGGCACCATTAATGCTGAACGATATATACATGTTTTGGAGCAACATATGCTGCCATCCAGACAACGTCTTTTTCAGGGAAGGCCTTGATTTTTTCAGCAAGACAATGTTAAATCACATTCCACATGTATTACAGCATTACAGTATTGTGTGAGTTTTTGTTATTCAGAATTCATCTCTGCAGATCTGTGTTCTTTTGTTCCAGGGGGTGGGTTTTGGTCTCCTCCTCTTATGCTCATTTGTGATACTGGTTTATGGATGCTGTAAGGAATGTGGAGCCTCCAGTGAACAGGTCAATTCTCTATCCAAGGCTTGTTTTAATCTACAGTGGAAAAACAACTAGATATCCTCATGATCAAACTGTTCTCTTCTCAGGCCAGGGCAGAGCGGGGAAATGCTGGAAAGCAGGACAGCAAATAACAGAATACATCTACATAAGTACATTCAGATCACTGAGCCATCATCAAACTGCACATCTTTCAGTTTAGAATGAAAGCTATCAGGATCATGCATGAATACATCACTTCATTACTGTAACATTTTATCCTCTTTGAAATCTTTGTATGCATTTTTGAACATTTTTTTTTGCATCATTTATATCTTCTTTTTTATATGATTTACTTGGTAAAGCCTGCTAAGCATCTGCAAATTAAAAAGATTTAATATTTGTTCATCACATGCAGTTGTGTTAAAAGATGATGTTACCTCCTAGTTAATTTATTAAGAAAATTAAATAAATTGTTTCATATTTCTAGCAGAGCAGAATTTATATCAGTAAACTGATAAATTTTTATTGATTTCCTTATTTCATTTAATTTTTTAACTTTATTTTTGTATGTGTGATTATTCACTGTAAGCTTTGTAAAACATGTGTAAAATTGTTTTTGTTGGAGGGACAAATAAATGTAACCAAGGGATTTTGGGAGATTGTATTGATTTATATTTTGGCCACAGAAGAACTGTGAATTTCATACACAAGGAAGTAAACATCTGGATAAAATTGAGCTAGAAGATTTGGAAACAATCAAAATATTTTATATGGTAACACTTTATCTTAAGGTCTATTTCTTAATGATGAACTATTCCAAATTGTAACGTGACAGAATGACGCAGACCCTCGCAGATAAAAGGTGAATGAGAGGCTTTACTAGTACAAACAGAATCCACAATCGTAGTCAGGTCACAGGCAATGGTCAAATCCAGAAAAGACAACATAGACAAACTGGAGCGCTGATTGGAGCGTGAGAGTGAGGCTGGAGTCACATGATCTCCCAGGGGATTCTGGGAGATTGAGTCCAAAGAGAGTTCAGAGCCGAGGGGAATCGTGACAGTACCCCCCCCCCCACAAAGAGTCCGGGATGGCCTCGGAACGACGCCGACCAGGACGACCACCACGCCCACATCCGGAGATCAGAACAGGAGCAGGACTCGAGCTGCCGTGGCACTAGACAGATGCGGTCTGTTGTTGATGACCCTACAGATGCACCTTCCGTAGACGGCCCCTAGGTCGAGGAGCAGGTTTCTCTGGGTGACGGCTGTGAAAGTCCGCTATCAAATTGGGATCCAATATATCCCGTGCAGGTACCCAACACTGCTCTTCAGGGCCGTATCCCTCCCAATCCACGAGGTACTGGAGTACACCTCCATGTCTCCAGGAGTCCAGCAACCTACGGACAGCAAACACAGGTGCTCCGTCTATCTCCTCCGGATGGGGTGGTGTGACGTTTGGTGTAGCCTCGTCCAAGGGCCCTGGAATCACAGGTTTCAGTAAAGAGACATGAAAAGAACATAAGACTCTGAACCTGGGGGGCAAATCCAATTCATAAGTCACTTCGTTAAGCCTTTTCAGTATTTTGAAAGGACCAATGAATTTAGGGAGCAATTTTCTACTTCCCTCAGAAACTCTGAAATCCTTGGTAGACAGCCACACTCTATCTCCAGGCTGATAGATGGGGGTTTCACCTCTATGGCGGTCAGCTTTCTCCTTATTTTTTCTTAGTACTTCCTCAATCCGCTGGTGGGTTTCCTCCCAAACGCTTTCACTTCTCTGCATCCAAGCATCAACAGTTGGGGCATTAGTGATGGCACCTGTCCATGGTGCCAGTGGAGGCTGGTAACCCAGGACACACTGAAAAGGGGAAAGACCTGTTGCAGAACTTAATGAGTTTTGTGCTATTTCTGCCCATAAAAGAAACTTAGACCAGTCTGAGGAGGAGTTGTTTATGCAAAAGAGTCTGAGGAATTTCCCCAGTTCCTGGTTCATTCGCTCACATTGAGCTGGGTCTGGTAATGGTACCAATTTGCCTGTGGGCAGAGTCTTAGGGGTCTTGCATTGAGAAATGGTACAAGAAGCAACATATGAATGAACATCACGGTTCATAGTCTCCCACCAGTACCTATTGGCTAATAATTTCTGCGTACAGGTCTCTCCTGGATGACCAGATGAAAGAAAAGAGTGGGCCCAGGTTATTAACCTTTCTCAAAACTGTGATGGTACATAAAGTTTACCAGGAGGGCAATGACTAGGGACTTGGGAGTTTAGTGTCGTTTAGTGTACCATAGTGTCGTTCAGTGGGTGTCAACTTATGGGAGTAGAAAGCTATCGGATGGAGTTTTAGAGGGTTACCGACATGTTGTGATAGGACAGTGCCAACACCTATTTCTGAGGCATCCACCTCCGCGATAAAAGGCTCTGAGGGATCAGGATGTTTGAGGATAGGGGCAGTAGAAAACGATTCTTTTAGTGCTTGAAAAGCCTTCTCAGCTGGTTCAGTCCATTGAAACTTTTTGGCATTGCCTTTGCTGCCCCCCTAACTGCTCTACTCAATGCTACTAAAGCCTTGAATGAAACAGCAATAGAAATTAGCAAAACCTAGGAATCGTTGGAATGCTTCAACTGAGGATGGTGTGGGCCATTCAACACTGCATCAACTTTCTTATCGTCCATCACGACCCCATTGGGGCTAATGATATAACCCAGAAATGAAACAGATTGTATGTGGAATTCGCACTTTTCTCCTTTTATGTACAAATTGTTTTCTAAGAGTTTCTGAAGGACTGCCCGAACGTGACTGATGTGGGACTCCAGGTCTGGTGAGTACAAAAGAATGTCGTATATATAGGCTATCGCAAATTTACCCAATATCGCTCTGAGGACGTCATTGATAAATGCTTGGAAGACAGAGGGGGCGATAGAGAGCCTGAAAGGCATCTCAAGATACTCATAGTGCCCTCTGGTTGTCACAAAAGCTGTTTTCCATTCATCTCCTTCTTTGACACGAATGAGGTTGTAAGCACTTCTCAAGTCCAGTTTAGTAAAATATTTGGCTCCCTTTAGTTGTTCTAGGGAACTAATGGAAGTGGATAAGGATATGTCTTAGTGATTTGATTTAGATCTCTGTAATCTATGCAGGGACGAAGACCTCCATCCTTCTTTTAAACAAAGAAGAAGCCTGAGGCTAAAACCCTGATCGAGAGCTTCTTGGATATAAGTATCCATGGCCAGTTCCTCCTTTGAGTAAGGGGATATACACATGACCTAAGGAGTATAGGGTTCTCTACAAGATCAATGGCACAGTCATATGATCTGTGTGGGGGTAGTTTTGTGGCATTGCCCTTGCTAAACACCTCCCTGAGGTCCATGTACTCAGGAGGAATGGTTACATTACTGTCAGTCTAGTGGCTTCCTATGGATGTGGAATCGACAGGCAATGTGGGTGGAGATACACAGTTCAGGTGGCAGAATTCAGACCATCTCTTTATTTCTCATTCTGACCAGGAGATTGTGGGGTTATGTTTTTCTAACCAGGGTAAACCTAGAATAAGTTCAAACTCTGATTGTTGTATGACAAAAAGGGACAGGTTTTCCGAATGTAGAGCACTGGTTTTGGTGAGTAGGGGCTGGGTCTGTGATGAAATGGCTCCTACATGGGCTCCATCCAGCGCAGCTACTCGCAGTGTTGTTGGCAGGTCTTCTACAGGAGCGCGGAGTTGTTCAACGAGGTGGGAATGGATAAAATTTCCTACAGCTCCTGAATCTATAAGAGCTGAAACAACAACAGACACTTGATGACAGCAGACAATTACTGGTATTAAAAATGACTTGGAAACCAACCCCTTTGTGGGAACACTCACCACATTAACTTTCCAGGGGTCGGCACAGAATTTTTGGGTGGCCTGGTCCTGCAATCCTGTATTAGATGACCGGCACCACCACAGTACAGACAAAGGCCCTCTCTCAGCCGTCGAAGCCTCTCCTCTTTGGATAGGCGGGAGGAGTCACACTGCATGTGCCCTTCACTGTCTTCATGAGTCAGGTGTTTAGGGGTAATTCGGGTTTTCACCATGTTTTTCCAGGATTGTCAGTTCATTTCCTGCTGCAATTATTCAGCAGCTGATCGAGGCGAATGGAGAGGGTTATTAACTGGTCTAAGGAAAGGTCATCGTCTTTGCACGCCAGTTCTGTTAGAACGTCCGCATTAAGTCGCTGGCGGAACATAACTAGTAGTGCTGCTTTGTTCCATCCGCTACTAGAAGTTAACGTGCGGAACTCCACAGCATATTCTACCACTGAGCGGTGGCCTTGGTGATGCTTGGTTAACAGTTAAACACTGACTTGTCCTTCATGGGGGTAATCAAGCACAATTTTAAATTCTTTTAGGAATTGGCTAAAAGACAGGTTGTGTGGCCCATTCTAAAGCTTTCTCTGATAAACGAGACACCAAAAATGAGATCTTGGCCTGGTCGGAGATAGCGGGTGAATTATTTTAAAAAAATTGGAACATTGAAGCAAAAAACGCGACACTTGTCAGGGTTGCCATCAAATTTATCCGGTTTACTGACTGGAAAAACAGCACTCGAGTTCACAGTTGAACTTGAAGGACTGATGGGACTCACTACCGGCTCTGCTGGGTTGAGACTCTGAAGTTGGGTGGTGAGATCCTTCACACTGTTAACCAGGAGCGCTAGAGTTTGTTGTTCTGACTGCTCGTGAGCTAAGGACTCCAGAGACTGAGTTACCCCTGCTAGCACGTGTTGATGTCGGCTGAGCAGATGTCCTTACTCATTCAGAGCTTTCTGTAAAGCCTCTTGATCTGCCATCTGCATGGCTGGCGAGGTATTCTGTAACGCGACAGAATGACGCAGACCCTCGCAGATAAAAGGTGAATGAGAGGCTTTACTAGTACAAACAGAATCCACAATCGTAGTCAGGTCACAGGCAATGGTCAAACTCCAGAAAAGACAATATAGACAAAAACACAAACATAACCAGGCAAAAGAGTCCAAAAGGGATCAGGCAAAAGGCAGGTCAAAAAACAAGGCAAAATGGGTCAGAACAGGAATAAACAGTCAGAAATAACGCTCAGTAGTTCTATGAAAAGAAGCAATACCTCGCAATGAATCTATCTACAAGCTCGGGCTTTAAACTAAGTTAATCGAGGAAGAACAGGTGTTACTAATCAGTACTCTGGGGAACTGGAGCGCTGATTGGAGCGTGAGAGTGAGGCTGGAGTCACATGATCTCCCAGGGGATTCTGGGAGATTGAGTCCAAAAAGAGTTCAGAGCCGAAGGGAGTCGTGACACAAATAAAAATAAAAGAGGAAAACCAAGCAAGTAATCAGATTTCTCAGTGCATGTAAACTCTTACTCTGATTTCTTTCAAATTTCTTAGTTTGTGAATGTGTGAAAACAGACCGTGGTAGTGGAAAAAAGCGAGCAGCGTCGGCACAAGACATCCTATAGATGATGTGTGTTCATTTATTCAGGTAAAGTGGTGCAATAAATAAGCCGCTAATGAAGTTCAAGTTTGGCATTACGTTTACGTCATGTCTGCTGTGAATTTTTCGGCCATTCACAAAGCAGAAATCTGACTACTGTCTGACTCATGTAGACCTGGAGTTTCCCATTATCTGATTACTCATGTAAACACGTTAATCGGATTACTGACAAAATCTGATTTTCTGCAGTTATTACAAGATTATTAAGTGTATGTAAACCCATTCACATTAAATTGGAGTCTATATTGCATTCTACAGGAATTTCTTGTCCTACCAGGGCAGACAGTATGATAGCAACAGTTATCCAGAAGTCATGAACATCCCTGCATTCCTGCACCATATGCAAAAAAGTTCCCATATGTTGTTGTGGGCAATGGTTATAGTAAGAATTTAATGCAGTTTTTGGAAGAAAGCATTTCCATGGTGTCCAGTGTAACCTATGACAATATTTAAAATTGATCAGTATTTTACTGACAACCCAGAAAACAATACATACGCTCTGTTCCTCAATTTGTCTCCAAGGAATAAGAGAGTGGGTCAAACCTGACACAGGGAAATATAACTTGTAAAAGAACACAGTACATTTGTTTACCCTCGACAAAATTCTGACTTATGACTGGGCAAAAAGTCTGATAGATCAACTGGGAAATCTGTGTAATTTAGTTTGATAACAGTCAAAAATGAAAGAATTTGCTCTTTTAAAAGTTTTGTTTGATTTTCATTTATTCTTATGGCTTTTTTCACTGTATTTTGCTGTATTTTCCTTGTCTATTCTCCAAATACCACGCTGCTTCTGCGCTACACCTGGGGGGCTCCCTGTGCGAAACCTCATACCTGTTAAAATGAGTGCCAAAATCAAAAGCAAGACGTTCCGCATCACTCTTGTCATGCAGAAAGAAGTCTGTCTTGAGGTTTTCATTGATTCCTTCTCTGTAATACAAACAATCTTTCTCTTCAACCTTTAGTCAATTTACCCTTTGCGGTCACTTCCAGGGATGTTGACTACAGTCCCATAGGCCTTAAACTTCTTGATAATGTTGGCAACAAGCTCTTTGTAGATGGATTGGTAGCTTTTACATTGATTTTGCTTTGCTATTACCTTCTTTCGAACCTTTTCAGACACCTTCCTGCTTTACCATTTCTATATGTAGTGCGAAACACACAGTGGCACAAAACAGCAAAGTGAGGACATTTTTCATTGAAAAATACTCTTGTCACAGCATTTTTGTTTTGTTCCACTGAAAATTGAAGACGTGAATGTTTGAATGGCCAAAGATTTTTTAATTTCAATACTTTTCAGGATAAATGGTGCATTATTCTCATAAAGATTGGCCGTCTGTATATTGGCAATAATTCATTGGTAGTATTTATTAAAACATACATAACAATTCTATAATTAGCAAACATATTATTAAGTGTTACAGGTGTTGCAATTATTACGTCCACCACCTGTTTCTTAGTTTTAATATTGTTTTATATACTCATGTTTATATACAGTATATATGTATACATGTATGTATGCAATCGTTTCAAAAAACATGTCCATGTTTCTTTTCATACCGCTTTGGTTTCTCTGTATGTGTTAACAGTGTCGGCCAGTGTACCAACCACATCCTGTCTTAAAAAAGTGCAGCACTCTGCTTACGCTCATGTGCATGCACCTGTTTGTGCCCATGTCTCAAAAGGTTCTCACGGGAAGATTTGTGTAATCACTGACAGTCACATTCTATCAATCATACTACGAACATGTCTTCATATATGCCTTCATGTACCCACTATTTCTGTATTTGTGAATCTCTGACTCTGTATCAACCCTCAACTCTTTCCCCCACAACTGACTCCAGTGTGCCAAAGAACTACTCTCTCTATAATGCAAAAGCAGATGTTTAGAAATGAACACATACAAGTGCAATCCGTAGACCCATATATCATTTATTTAGTTTCTAGTAAAACTGCCATTAAGTACAAGTAAGGATGAAGAAAGTCAAAGGAAAATATGTGAAAAAAGTTTCTAAATATAGATTTCAAAAAATTATTTAAGAAAATGTGACTCCTAATAGTCATATAGATAAAGAAAAGTATTACAGTACTAAAGCATAGTGGGAATGAATGTATCCATGTGTTTATGTCAGTGTGACTTTTTCCACCTTTGTGTCTCCTTTTGTTTATATGGTGTTGTTTTCAACGGCAATTTTTGCTGAATAGCTAAAGCTATTACAATTATTTCTATCACACAGTGCTACCAAGCCAGCAGGGTAATGGCTAGCACTGTACATCCTCAAAATCATATCATATAATCAAGTCAGCCACCACTTCCACGCTACACAGCTGAGGGCACTTGGAGTGGAATGCTTACTGCCAATTCTATCATGTGAGCTAACAGACCTAAAGGAAATACCCAGGGATCATCATACTGAAAGGCAAAAGGGGAGCAAATGCCTAGAGAGCAGCACACTGAATGACAGGAAAATGACTGAATGACTGAAAAATAGAGGGACAGATACACCCAGAGAGCATTGCACTGAATGACAGCGGGAGAGGACAGACCCAGAGAGCATCACACTTAATAACAAAGGGAGAGAAAGACCCAAAGAGCATCACGCTGAATGATAGAGGGAGAGGACCCAGAGAGCATCACATTGAAACATAGAGGGACAGATACACCCAGACAGCATCACATTAAAACACAGAGGGACAGAAACACCCAGACAGCATCACATTGCAAAATAGAGGGACAGAAACACCCAGAGATCGTCACACTTAGTCCCAATCCCAATTCTTCTTTTTACCCCTACCCCTTGTTTCAAGTGTCACCCAAAGGGGTCACAAGGGGTACTGGTTGAAATCATGCCCTACGAAATTGGACAACCCTCAAATGACATTGCTTCATTACATTTAGGGCATCATACGCTTTCAAAGAGGGGGATAAGACAATTACTTATTATCACCCACTCCTAATTCTTTGATGATATGAAGCTGAAGTCAGCTATTCACCAGCTTCTTTCTCGAATTTTCCCGTTCCACCTTAAATGGTGCAGCAGTTACATTCTGGCGCTTCAGATGTCAATACTGCCGGACTATTTAAGGTGGAACGGGAAAGTTAGCTAGCTAGCCACCGAGACATTAGCATGCTATTAGCGATTTTTGTGCTTGTTATGAGGAAAACAACCATAATACATTGAAACTACAGTAAACTAAGATAGAACAATGGTTATCGTAATTTTTAATGGAGAAAATACTTACATTTGTGGGGTTCTTTGGTCGCTCACGCAGCAATCTTGCCGGTTTTTCTTTTTTTCTCATAACACTCTGTTTGAAGTCTCTGAAAAATCTCCATTACAGCTCTAACACTTCGCCCTACCCCTCTATCTCAACAAAAACTGGGACCCCCTCTTTGAATTGGATTGTGATTGGTTCCTAGGCAACTCACGGTTGTAAAAATGTGGCACTTTGAATACGGATTATCAAACTTTTAACTAAAAGTTGGATATAAAACAGATTAAAAAAACACTGAGATTGCAAAGGTAATTTCATTTGTAATATTTGGTAATATTCATTTGTAACATGCTTTTTAATTAATATATCAAGTAGAGTTTTGGTGTCTTTTGTTCCAGATAGCAGGTTTTGGTTTAGCAATTAGCAACTATTTAAATTGTTTTCTAATGTGAGAAAAGATGCTTAAAGATATGATAAAATGCCTGAATTATGATAAAATTTGCTTCCATAATACATAATTTGTGGAATATCTTATTTTTATCTTGTCAGATCTTAACTTAGGAACAGGAGGTTTCCGTAATACAGCCCCAGGTAAACAGTAGCCTATATTTGGATTTAGAACAGCTCAACTAAATGCCCACAGTCTGGGGAAACACTCCAGCAGATTAATGCTGTGTTCACATTTGGCATTAGATCATTGTGTAAACAGTCAATACTGAAATGTCAAGTATTGTCTCTGCCACTGGTAATAATCGTGGAGTTTCACTAAGTAGTTTACCAACAATTTGAACATCTGCAGATGGACAGACTCTATAGGGGGCAATGTACTATCCAAAACAGTGAGACCGAGAGTGAGACAAAGGTGGTGATAAAGAATGAGATAAAGAATGAAAGATTGTAGGTAGTGATAAAGAATGAGATAAAGAATGAAACACTGTAGGTAGTTATAAAAATGAGATAAAGCATGAGATAAAGAATGAAAGATTGAAGATATTGATAAAGAATGAGAAAGAATTAAACACGGTAGGTAGTTATAAAAATTAGATAAAGAATGAGATAAAGAATGAAAGATTGTGTGTAGTGATAAAGGATGAGATAAAGAATGAAACATTGTGGGTACTGAAAGAATGAGATAAAGAATTTAACACTGTAGGTAGTTATAAAAATGAGATAAAGAATAAGATAAGACAAACGTTGTGAGTAGTGATAAAGAATGAGATAAAATCCACTCGTACCAGTTATTCTTACCTATATAGTAAGTGGAGCTGATAAAATGGACAATGAGTGTAGAAACAAGGAGGTGGTCATAATGTTATGCCTGATAGGTGTACATGTTTTGGAAACATTTTTTTCTGGGGAGGTCTTGCTTATTTCAGCAAGACAATGTCAAACCACATTCTGCACATATTACAGCAAAATGGCTCCATAATAAGTCCGGGCGCTAAACTGACCTGTCTGCAGTCCAGACCTGTCACCACTGATAACATTTGGCGCATTATGAAATGAAAAATATGACAAATGAGACCCTGAACTGTTGAGCAGCTGAAATCCTGTATCAAACAAGAATGGAAAACATTACCCTTTCAAAACTACAGCAGTGTCTCCTCAGTTCCCAAACACTTACAGAGTGCTGTTAAAAGAAGAGGTGATGAAACACTGTGGTAAACAGGCCCCCGTCCTAACTTTTTTGGAACGTGCTGTTGGCATCAAATTCAAAATGGGCATATATTTTTCAAAAAACAATAACATTTCTCAGTTTCAACATTTGATATGTATTTGTAAATATTATTCTGTGTGGAACAAAACATCAGTAAGCCATAAGATCCATAATCTCTGGTCATCGTGTATCATGATGATGTAAAAGGGGGGTTTATGAAATACAGCACTTATTCCAGTCACATGTTTGACACTGTTGGTCCCTTGCAAAAGAATGCTTAAACTTCAATCTTTCATATCTTTTACGGGCACATAGATGTATGCTTCTTTTATGAGAAAGTGAGCTATTTAATACAGTTGCAGTTAATACAGTCAAAAATTAATAGAATTTTGGTTTAACTTTAATTTGCAGAAGAGCAGCAAAACAATCCGCGGTCTTTAGGGTCTGTTGTGATGACCCTGCAGTTGTTTATGACTTCTCACGCCTGGAGAGTGAAACTCCATGATGAGGGGAAGGAAGAGAGTGAGAGACTTCCAAAGTGATAAAACTTTTTGTTTCCTGAGTTTATTTTGCTTTTCTGGACAGGCTGGCTCCAGATTTGGCTGCTTCCTGCCACTTTGGCAGAAAGTCAACTTTGACCGAAAAAGAGAGTTCAGTTCAGTTTAGTTCAGTTCAGTTTAGTTCAGTTTCTGAATGAAGCAGACAGCCAAATCAACTACAGTCCAATCTAGCAATGTAACTTTTGGAAGAATCGATACAGAATCAGCACTGAAAGTCAACTGAATATAAATCAACACACACATCCATTTTTATTATTAAATGAAAATATTCTGATCTGCCCAGTAAAGATACACTATATTGCCAAAACTATTTGCTCGTCTGCCTGCACACATATATGAACTTGAGGTTCATCCCATTCTTAATCCATAGGGTTTAATATGTCGGCCCACCCTTTGCAGCTATAACAGCTTCAACTCTTCTGGGAAGGCTTTCCACAAGGGTTAGGAGTGTGTTTATGGGAATTTCTGACCTTCTACCAGAAGCGCATTTGTGAGGTCAGACGCTGATGTTGGACAAGAAGGCCTGGCTCGCAGTCTCCGCTCTAATTCATCCCAAAGGTGTTCTATCGGGTTGAGGTCAGGACTCTGTGCAGGCCAGTCAAGTTCTCGCTCATCCGTGTCTTTATGGACCTTGCTTTGTGCACTGGTGCGCAGTCATATTGGAACAGGAAGGGGCCGTCCCCAAACTGTTCCCACAAAGTTGGGAGCATGAAATTGTCCAAAATCTCTTGGTCTGCTGAAGCATTAAGAGTTCCTTTCACTGGAACTAAGGGGCTGCTGACCCCCCCCCTGTCATTTTACGTGGCCGACCACTTCATGGCTGAGTTGCTGTCGTTCCCAATCGCTTTCACATTGTTATAATACCGCTGACAGTTGACTGCGGTATATTAAGTAATGAGGAAATTTCACTACTGGACTTGCGCACGTGACATCCTATCATGGTTCACTGTAGTACATAAAACAAGGGTGACTTATATAGCATATAAAAAGAATGCGAACACACGGCTTCCTGTTTTTCTCAGTTTCCTGTTTTTGGCAGCTGATATGATCTAATTTACTGAAACTGTCTGTATCTTCTGAACACGTAACGTGACTCCTTTAGCTGATCTTAAACTGAAAGGCAGTTAGCTCACATTCTGAGTTTATATTGTTGTGCTACCCAGGTTAACCTGCAGCGATGGTACTGGGAAAGATACATGATGCTTTGAAGGGCATTTTCAGAACAATGTGCTCTTTAGTGTCATTCTTATTATTTTAGAAAAATTCATCGAGCATGACTTTGTGTGCCCTTGCACACATGGATATGCAATAGCTCTTTTCTGTTTGTACTTCATAGTGCCCTTGCTACTTGCTCTTAGCTTCGGAGTTTACCTGCTGAGGCCTGAATTCTGGCCTCCATCTGCACAAGAAAAAGAAGAAACATGCTGCTCAGGACACAAGATAACAGTCTTAAAATCTGTGTCTTTTTTAACTCCATCCTTCATTTGGATGGCTCTGTTCTTCTTGGATGGAAGATACGTGGCTTGTTTGTGCACTGAGTTTAAGGGAGAAAATTTGGACAGTATTAGTGAGTCTCCGTGGGAATGGTGTGACCAAAACCGAACACTGACTGATGGCCAGCGCCGTGCACAGAAATCATTTTACATCTCTAAGGTAGGCTGCTTATACTTACATTTACATTTATGGCATTTGTCAGACAGTCTTATCCAGAATGACTTGCAGTTTTTTTTACACAGGTAGGCGAGGGTAGTGTGTTTATGATAGTATGATTTTTTTGTTGCACAAGCTAGAACCTTAACTCTTAAAACTTTCATCTACGTACTTTTATTGTGTCTTACATAGTATCACCATGTTACCATTACATTGTCGCACCTTAAATGTGTTTAGTATTAATAACCTGAGATGGACATCAGGGCTTATCTGCATTTAATGGAAACTCACTACATTGTACAAGAAAGCAGTTTCTACCCATAAGTAGATAAAAACCTGTAGAGACATTTCCAAAATTCCGCATATTCCCATGATCAGGAATTTACCTTTTAAATGAAACCATT
Source organism: Colossoma macropomum (assembly GCF_904425465.1). NCBI lineage: Eukaryota > Metazoa > Chordata > Actinopteri > Characiformes > Serrasalmidae > Colossoma > Colossoma macropomum. Next base: position 30,646,358 of record NW_023494800.1, read on the forward strand.
TTGTTGTTCAGTATTCTACACTGTAAAATCTAAAATATGTTGTTTCTTGCATTAGTTTGTAGGTTTTTCTCTCCTCATTATTGTCTTGCTCGCACTGCTGGTGTATACATGCTGTGAAGATCACTGTACAGAAAAATGGAAACATGTGAAAAATTGCCTGGAAAACTGCCCTAACTCTAAAAAACAGGTCAGTCCCCCAGCAAACATTACATATTAATCTGCAGTGGAGGAAAAATTAGAAAACCTTATTATCAACTTATTTTCTTCACAGAATAGAAAAAAAGATGAAGAGGAGCTGAATTTGCAGGTAACTATCCATCAACAAACTGAGCACAGCTTATCTTCAGGTAAACAACAGAACACTAAGAGGGGCTGAATTATGGAGAATATCAGTAACACTTCACAATAGGAGTGCATCAATTAACAGTATTTAAGAGAGTAATCATCATTACTAAACGGTTAAGTAACGTAGCAACTAATGATTAACTAATGATAGAAACAGAAACTAACATTATTTTGGATTTTATTAAGTAGTTTATAATCATTACTATATGGTTATGTCATAATTAATCATTAACTAATAACAGTAATGACAGCTAGCGTATTGTTTTAGATGTTATTATGTAGTCTTCTGACCGGAAGGGGTCAGGGGTTTGATCCCCTGAGCTAAAAGGACATGACTGAAGAGCCCTTGAGCTAGACACCTAACCCCCAACTACTGTTAAATGCGAAGGTCAATTTTCCTGTTGTGGAAAATATTTGACTCTAAAATTAAGCAACAATGACTTATTGAAGTTTATAATAATAATAATAATAAATGAATAAATAATAATACATAATAATTAGTTAATGCTGTATAACTAAATCATTCACAAAAACAAAAATATCATTATAATCATAATTCATCATGCAGTCAGTCATCGACCAAAGTAATGGTTTAAATATTAATTAAGGTAAGAACTGAAATACTTGAAAAAGATGGCAGACTGTCAGATGTACAGGGAGATTCACTGGAAAGAGGCCCTGAATATTCTGCTGTAACTCCCAACTACCAAAAAATACACTACACACCTTGACGTGTGTGTAATTATTCGCATTACATGCGATGCTGGAAGTGATCCCTGTTTTCTGCCAGAAACATGAGGGGGTGCTTAAGATAATCTTAACTGGTAGAGAGAGTGTTCATTGTAACCCGCTCTACCATTTAACAATCATCTGTGTGCTGAAATAAGTTAAGACTTCGTTTGTAAAGAAGTCTGATGTCTGTGGAGAGGCTAAATGCTCCATGTAGATGCTTTTTCTGTTCTCTTCAAGAAGTAAATGTTAGCAGTTTTCTTTACTTCAAATGCACTAGTTTCAATTTTGTATGTAACAAAACCCTCTGATTCTCATTGATGTATTATATAAGCATTATGCTAATTATTTAATGCTCTTTGTGCTTAAGTAGTGTAAGTGTGAGTATGTAAGTGTGTTATATAAGTGTAAGTAGTATATATTATATACTTTATACATGAAGTAGATATGTACTTGATACACCTTATACATATATTGCATACTCTATGCTGTTGTGCATTTATGAAGTATTAATAAAGGTAGATTTTTTTATTAAGATTTATCATATATATGCTTCAATAAATTGTTCATTAGTGTTTAGTTCTTACTGTCCCAGTTGTGGAATCACATTAGTTAACATATTAATATACTACTTAATAGTATTTAAAATAATAGGTTGGTCAGCATTACTACCATTATTTAATGCTTAATTGAGATTTTATTCTGGACCAAGATGGCACCGTTGAGCTGTCACAACTGCCACGACCAAACTTTTCTTGTTTTTTTTTTTTCAACACATCATTCCTTTTGCAACACGGCTCCTATCAGCATTTCTGGTAAGGTCCTCAAAGTCTGCACTGAAAGCTAGCACTAGTGTCCAGGGTCATTTTAAACCAATCGTCGGCATTGTCTGTAATTCCCATGTGCTTCAAACAGTCCATTATCATTCCTGCCCGAGCGAAACCCCAGCCCTCCTGCCTCACTGACTATTGCCCAGTAGCCCTGACCTCAGTTGTGATGAAGTGCTTTGAAAGGTTGGTCAGAAACTTCATCACCTCTTCACTGTCTGACATTCTGGATCTGTTACAGTCTGCATACTGCCTCAACCACTCAACAAATGATGGCATCACACACCTGTTGCACACAGTTTTGACCCATCTGGACACTAATAGGGGAAATTATGTTAAAATGATGTTTCTTGACTACAGCTCAAGTTTTAACACTACACTCTCTTACTCACCACCAAGTTGAAGGACCCAAGACTAAAGCCATTCCTGTGTCAGTGGATCTCCAATTTCCCTGACAGACAAACCTCAAGCAGTACAGGTGGGCAGACATGTTTGATCCTCAGCACTGGAGCTCCACAGGGTTGGTCCTGAGCCCCCCTGCTGTATTCATGACTGTGCGGCCACTTCCAACTCTACCATCATTGTTGTGGTGGGCCTGATATCTGAGAATGACGAAAAGGCCTAGCTGGAGAAGATTAGTACCTGGGGCACTGGAGTAAGGAGAACCACCTCCTCCTGAATGTCAGCAAAAAAGGAGTTGATAGTGGACTTCTGCAAGAAGTAGCAGATGAGCTTCCACCCCCTCAGGATCAACTGTGCCCCAGTGGAGAGAGTGGATAACTTCGGATACCTTGGTGTCCACATCACACAGGACTTATCATGGGCCTGCCACATCAACACCCTGGTGAAGAAGGTCCATCAGAATCTTTACCACCTTAGACACTTTAGAGATCCTTAACTGCCCTTCACAGTGCTAGTGCTCCTGCACCATCGAGAGCATTCTGATGGGAAGCATCACAACCAGGTTTGGGAACAGTACCAGCAGGATAAGTGGGCTCTCCAGAGAGTGGTGTGATCAGCTGAGCACCTCATCCAAAAATAGCTCCCAGATCTGTAGTTTATCCACATCAAGCAGTGCTGGACCAAAGCCAGGAAGATAGTGAAAGACCTAAGCCATGACAACAATGGACTTCTCTCTTTTTTCAGTCAGGGAAATGCGTCTGTTCCCTGAAGGCCAACACCGAGAGAATGAGCAGAAGTTTCTTCCCTCAATCCATTCAGGCCCTCAACCAGGACAAAAACTAGACTATTTATACATACACACACATAAAACTGGACTAAATACCTTTAATTAACGTACTCTTATTGTAAAGCATTCTCAGAATATCACATTGGCTGCCAAAGACATGATTCTATTTGCCACAACACACAACCTCCTTTTATACAACAAAAAGAAGGACATGAACATTGTTTTAAATATTTTTTATTACTGCCATTTCTTTCTGCTGAAAGTAATTCCAGCAGCTTAGGATAAACAGACTATTGTTGTCACTTAGAAGCTAGTGGCATGTGCAGTGCTAGGCCAGTTCCAAGCTCCATATTTTATTTAACCCACCCTTCCAGATAAATGCACATTACTAGTTCAAGTCATCTATAGTTTATTCTAGTTCATAAAAGACTGGGATAGCAGGGAGCAACCTGGGGGAGGGGCTGTTGCTGCTCTAATGCAGTGCAGCTTCTACTGTACTACCAGAGATTTACTAAGATAACGTGAAAAGTGGAATCCCTGGCTCAGCCAATCATTTCAGACATCCTAAATTGTAATCCAATCATATCAGAGATGGGGGAGGGTCTCTGGGTTTACTCGCTCTGCCCAGAAACGTCAGTCAGCAAAAGCTGAGCTGTAACAGGATTTTGGCTAAGAGCTCACTAAAATTAGCAACTGACCTTATTCCAACTCCATAATGTACAGAGTAAAACAGTAAGTAGTTTCAGTGTGAACATACACATATTCGCTTCATAGTAGGAGTGTGAGAGTGTGAACGAACAACAGAAATAATGTTACTGACAGCTCTATTCTTTATTTTATTTCTCTTCAGTATTTGGAAAGAATGACACCAGAATTTGCCATATATTGTTGTTTACAGTCAATTAATGTCAGTTAAAAAGTCCCATAGTGTTGATGATAATGCAATTTTAACCTGTAGATAGAAATTAAGAGGTGGCAGCTCCGTCAACGGCCAGTCAGATGAGGAGATTTTTACCAGTTAAGACCTGATTGTTCTCTCGTTCTAATCTGAATTAAAATACAATAAAAATAATGTATTCCTATACACAGGAAGAGATGAGAAAGCAGCTGAAGAAGACCGAAGGAGCAAATCTGATGGAGGTAAGTGATCAAGAAGAAAGCAAGGGAGAGTTTTATAAGCTTTCATTTAAAAGTAATACTGAATTTGATTTGAACTTAACTGAGAAAATCTAATATTTGTCACAGTGACCATGAAATTCTGTCACTTAGCATATTAAACATGCCTACAGAGGAAAATCACACTCTGTCTGATTGCACCAACCAAGACTGAACTGATCTATAATTCATAAGTGTTTAAATAATATTTTTTAGGACTTATCTAAGACAGAAGAGGTAGCATTGCTTGACTTCAGTACCTTTGCTTGATCTGTGTCTGTTGTAAGTGGATGGATATAGTGTTTGTCATATTAGCTCTGTGCTTAATATAAACCGAGGCAGATCTACTGTGGGACAATTTGACCAAATCGCCATTTTTTTGGTTCATTTTTTTGTCTGTTCCTGCTCTAAGCCTTCATGATGAACAGACTTTGGGGCTGTTAAAAAAAAATTCTCCAGGGGGACCATACCCCACACCCCCCTAGTACAGGCTTAGCCCCCTATCTATGAACCTCTAGTGACGTCCATGGTTAGTGGTGAACTTAATCATAAAAATGTGTCAGAAAACTAAAAAAAAAATGCAGTTGTCAGACATAAAGACTGAAATGAGACAGCTAAGTTTAACATATAAAAAAAAAAACCATAAAATATAAAATTTTACACAGTCCACATTCTACATTTTATTTTTCTCTGTGTTAAATTCAGTAAATAAACAGTAATTGTGTATTAAAACGTGCAGAAGTGTGTTGTCTGTAGGGAATGTTTTAACTTATTTTCACTTAGAAAATCAACAAAACCCAATTTTACCAGGGGTCACCATATTTTTGCATATTATTGTGTGTATAAATGTATTGTTTTGTTGGCATTTCCCCTTCTTTAACTATTTTGAACTACAGTTTTTTTTATTTACAGTTATTTACAGTCATAAATCAGATGGCATTACAGTTGTTCTTTTGCCATCTTTGAATGTACCCTTTGTTCATATGATTTAATAGCGAAGAGCTCACTGAGATTGAAATCCATCCATCCATCATCTAAACCGCTTATCCTTCTGGGTCGCGGTGGGGTGCTGGAGCCTATCCCAGCTGTCATTGGGCGGAAGAGATTGAAATCTGTTATTTTAATTTTCAAACGTTTGACTAGAATGCATAACTGTAAATTTCATTGGGACCTCATTTTAGTTTTTATACTTTAGGCTTTCATCCTGTTTGCTAAAATCCCTATATCGCTATCCCTAAAATCCCTATCCCTAACAACCCTATCCCTAATATCCCTATCCTGGTTCTTTTTATGATTACTGTTACATGTCTTTGTGTTGTTTTTGTTGAGTGTGTTTAACACTGTTGTTGTTTCCCTGTGATTTTCAGCAGCCCTGCTGTTCAGTCCACTGCCAGACCTGCTGCTCAATACATGGGCAAACTCGCAACCGAGCCCAAACAGGCGCGTGCATGGTTTAGCCTCTGCAGACATACCAGCTGATCAGAACAAATCCAGTGCTAAAACTCAGGCTCAACTGCCCTGTTGAGACACTCAAACTGACACCTGTCTCTTTCACCAAATCTGCTCCTATGTCTTCATTTGCTAGTGATTAAGTTTCGTCTTCTGTCACTGATTCAGATCCCTCCTGTGTCACTTATTTTCTTATGATTCAGTTGTGCGTGTATATTTTTTGTCGTATTTTTTACCTTCAGTATTATATACATTGTCTGTACTGTAACAAGTAACACCCTGTAACCTTGTATTAGCAAGGTTAATTACTTGCTTGTTAATTCTTTTCTTCTTGTTACTTCTTTTCTTGAGTGCCTTGCTATCCCTTTGCTGCTGTAGCACTGCTAGCACTGTTTGCTGAAGAAGCAAAGAAATTGAACTTGTCATTAAACACCATAGCAGGCTCACTAGACAGAAGCACCAATGCTTGTTTAATCCCACATAGTGCTTTTAAGTTATTTAAAGATACATATGGAAGCTCCTAAGTTGTGCATTTTTGCGGTGTACTGTATTATTTCACTGTCAATAAATATCTCTTGATACATCACTTGATAAAATTTCCTAGTTTTTAACCTCTGATTCTAGTCTTGCCTTGGTCTCAAGAGAGCTGGATTTGACAGTGATGTGGAACTAAACTGAAACTAAACTGTGCATTTTTTCTTCTCTCAATTTATGAAGCAACATCGCCACCTAGGTGCTAAACAGTAGATAAACACCCTGAGGAAATAAACACTGCACTGAAAATATAATAAAATCCTGTTGATGTAAGAAGTATTTGCTTCTACATTAACAAAGTCTGGTGTAAAGATGACACAGTGCTACATAAATACTGCAGCCCAAAGCAAAGCAAAGCAAAGTTTATTTATATAGCGCTTTTTACAACAGGTGTTGTCACAAAGCAGCTTTACAAGGAAATCAGCATTACAGAAACAAATTCGGGTCCAAGCCCCCATGAGTGTGCCTCCACAATACCTCCAGTGGCAAGGAAAAACTCCCTAAGAGCAGGAGGAAGAAACTTTGAGAGGAACCAAGACTCAGAAGGGGAACCCATCCTCCTCTGGTCGACACCGGATAGTAAAGATTGTTAGTACAAGGAGGCACTTGGAGGCTTGGAGGCACTGTTTATAAACTGCAAGCCATTTTATTCACTGTGTGAGCTTACCTCCATCATTCTGCTCTTAAGATTTGTGGATGTGAGCCAGCTCTTCCAGAAACCGAAGATCAGAAAAGCACAAGGTCTAGATGGTGTTTCCTCCTCCTGTCTTAAAGCCTGTGCTGCCCTTCTGGTGTTTGTGGTCATGAAGTCCTTTGAACAACTAGTGTTGGCCCACCTGAAGAACATCACAGGATACCTGCTGGACCCCCTGCAGTTCGCATACCGGGCAAACAGATCAGTGGATGATGCAGTCAACATGGGACTGCACTACACCCTGTAACCTTGGTTGGGACATATGCAAAGATTCTGTTTGTGGACTTGTATCTGTCAGTGGATCACCAGCTTCCTGACAGACTGGAAACAGCAGCTGCAGCTAGGGTACGTCACAGCACTGGTGCTCCTCAAGGAGGTGTACACTCCCCACTGCTCTTCTCCCTCTGTACCAATGTTTGCACCTCTAAGGACCCATCTGTTAAACTCTCAAATTTGCAGACACAACAACAGTCATCTGACTCATCCAGGCATTGAGCCTGCATATCGGCTGGAGTTTGAACAGCTGGTGTTCTGGTTCAGTCAGAACAACTTGGAGCTGAACACGCTCAAATCTGAGGAGATGACTGTGGACCTTAGCAGACACCCCTCAGCACTGCTCCCCCTTACAGTGTCCAACAGCCCTGGGTCAACTATGGAGACCTTCAAGTTTCTGAAAACTACCGTTTCCTAATACCTGAAGAGGAAGCCCAACATCAACTCCTTCCTCAAAAAGGCCCAGCAGAGGGTGTACTTTCTGCAGCAGTGGAGGAAGTTGGGTCTGCCACAGGAACTGTTGAGCCAGATATATACTGCAGTCATCAAATCTGTCCTGTGCACAGCCAACACGGTCTGGTTCCAGCCACAAAACAGGATAGAAACAGACTGCAACTAACAATAAAGTCCAGTGAAAAAGTCATTGGTGTTCCCCTGCCCACCCGCCAGGACTTGTACTCTTCAAGAACCTGAAAACAGGCAGACAAAATCATTCTAGACTCTTTGCACTCTCCCTCTGGCAGGCGCTACAGAACCCTATATACTAAGATTGCCAGACACAGGAGCAGTTTATTTCCTCATGCCATCAGCTTCATAACTAGCTGATCAGTAATATCATCTGCTGTTTTTTTTCTCTAGATAATTATTACACCCTGCTTCAGACTCATACACCACAATTTCATTCCAATGTGACACAACCAGACAAATCAGACACTTGCGGTCAAAATCAAAAGGAAACGCTTTATTATCAAGGGCTTGAGCGAAACTCGTGGTCAGGGAACAGGCAAATCCGAGGTCAAATCCGAAAAAATCCAAAGACAAAAAAGAAAAATCATAAGAACCAGGCAACCAAATCCAAAGGGGCAGAGACAAGCAGACAAAGTCAAAAAAATCCAGGCAGACAAAACAGTGACAATTAGACAATCAGAAAAACCGCTCAGTAGCTCTCACTCGAAGAAGCAATACCTCGCAAAGTAACTAGTCTAAAAGCCAGGGCTTTATACTACATCTAACTAGACACATAACAGAACAGGTGTACAAGATTAGTATTCAGGTGAATGAGATCTATGATTGGAGCACAGAGAAGAGTCATTGGTCAGGTGATCCCCCAGAGGGTTCTGGGAGATGGAGTTCGTGAGCGTCTCAGAGCCGGAGGGATGTGTGACACCATACATGATGTAGATTACTGTTGTTTGCACTACCACACACACTTATGCAAATTTCTCTATATATCTTAATCAACCACAAAGAATTCACAGAAAGAGAGATGTGCTTTCTATGAAGTGCAACTGTGGCTCCTCATTTATTTTAAGTATTTTGTAAATATATGCATGTTGGAAAGGTACATGCAGGGCAAAACTGTGGTGGTTTTGGATAGTAAATAAAATGTCTGTATGTGTGTTGTAGTCATGATGACGAATCTATGCTTCTAGAGAGCAGATTGCACTGTATACAAGGAGAACTGTAATTTTGCCATTGTTGCTTTAACAGTCAGCACAGAAGTGTAAAATAGTGTTGTCTGTATAAAGGTGCACTTTGTAAGAGGCAGCATTTCCTTTGAAATCATACTTCTGCAGGCCCAGATCACTTCTTTTGAAGGGTGGTGTATCATTTAAGTGATTTATCCAGTAGACATCTGCTTCACCTTAACATGCACTCTGCTGTTCTTATCATTTAGGTTTATTGTAGGATCATTTCCTGATTATCTTATGTCATGAAGGTGGAGTGTTTTGCTATTCATGGTTGGTGGCCAAAGCTGACTTCCACATTTAAGATTTGGGTTCAGATTTTCTGCTGTCTGGCACTGTGCTCTGCACAACATGAATTAGAAATGTCTTTGCAAGACATTATACAAGCAGTCAAGATAAAATTTAACAAAGAGAATGGATTTTTGATCTTAATCTTAGTTGGCCTTGTTGTTGCAGAAAACTTTGTTGAGAGAGACTTTCAGTGCGTTTGTAAGTGCATCATTGGAGAAATTTTTTCACCTTCTACCTGGTGATGCCTGCCTTTGTCATTTTTACTGTCACATTTTGCATTAAGCGTGAGCTAAAAAGGCAGAAATGTAAAAAGAAAACTCAAAATCAGGCTCCTACTGGGGGAGCCCAAAATCGAACATCTGCTGGGGGAATTCAAAATCCTGGAGCTGCTGGGGGAGCTCAAAATCGAACATCTGCTGGGGAAACTCAAAATCCTGGAGCTGCTAGGGAAACTCAAAATCAAGGAGCTGCTGAGGGAGCTCAAAATCAGGAATCTGATGGGGGAATTCAAAATCAGGGAGCAGCTGAGGGAGCTCAAAATCAGGGACCTGCTGGGGAAACTCAAAATCAGGGACCTGCTGGAGGAACTCAAAATCAGGGAGCTCCTGGAGGAACTCAAAATCAGGGACCTGCTGGAGGAACTCAAAATCAGGGACCTGCTGGGGAAACTCAAAATCAGGGACCTGCTGGGGAAACTCAAAATCAAGGAGCTCCTGGAGGAACTCAAAATCAGGGACCTGCTGGAGGAACTCAAAATCAGGGAGCTCCTGGAGGAACTCAAAATCAGGGACCTGCTGGAGGAACTCAAAATCAGGGAGCTCCTGGAGGAACTCAAAATCAGGGACTGCTGGAGGAACTCAAAATCAGGGACCTGCTGGGGAAACTCAAAATCAGGGAGCTCCTGGAGGAACTCAAAATCAGGGACCTGCTGGAGGAACTCAAAATCAGGGACCTGCTGGAGGAACTCAAAATCAGGGAGCTCCTGGAGGAACTCAAAATCAGGGACCTGCTGGAGGAACTCAAAATCAGGGAGCTCCTGGAGGAACTCAAAATCAGGGACCTGCTGGAGGAACTCAAAATCAGGGACCTGCTGGGGAAACTCAAAATCAGGGACCTGCTGGAGGAACTCAAAATCAGGGACCTGCTGGGGAAACTCAAAATCAGGGACCTGCTGGAGGAACTCAAAATCAGGGACCTGCTGGAGGAACTCAAAATCAGGGCGTTGCTCTAGGAGCTCAAAATCAGACGTGCTGAGAGACCTCAAAATCCAGGACCTGCTGTAAGAGCTCAAAGTCAGGATTCTAATCAATGGACATTTATCCTGCTGTGTGTTATTCCAAGTATCTTTTGGATAATCCTGTTCCTCAGCGATGGCAGATATGTGGCGTGTGTGGCTACTATATTAAAGGGAGACTATGCTGACAGCACTGCATTGCCTCCGTGCGAATGGTGTGACACAAACCAAACACTGACTGCTGACCAGGAAAAAGCAGAGAGAGCATATATCTGGTCTAAGGTAAGCTGTTTGGAGTCAAACGGTGTTGATCATAATGTGAAATGTTCCAGCTGCATAAAGTAGAATCATCTTAAAGTAGAAGCATCGGTTTTAGATTGTTAAATCAATAGAAATACATCAAATAAGACAAATACGTCAAATAAATACTTTGATTGAAGCAGTGGGTCATTTAGAATGTTTATTTGAGTGAGCTTACTTAATTTACTTGTTACTACCAATTTTTTTTTTTAATTGAACTGACAAACCAATTGTTTACAGTTAATGTTTACTAACTGTGAAATGCAAAAGACATATAGTAAAGAATGGAAAATTACTAAAAGAGCTGTTAATTACTAGTTGCTGATAAATAAAATGAAAAGGTAGGGATGCATCAATACCAATTTTACAGCTAAATCATTAAAGTCTAGCTGATATTAAATGAAGTGCAAGCTATGCTACATGCTGGATCAAGTAGCGCTTCAGGGTTTTGTTCCACATCAGCTGTAATTAAAGCATGTTTCATAGTTTTGATCAGTTTTGATCACTAAGGATGCTTCAATCAAAAGGCAATTTATTAGTCTAAATATCAAACGAGATTCAAATTACTTTCAATGATGTAGCTGATTGAAGGAGAAACATACTAACTAAGGTAGTGTAGTCATCCACTAGAATGATATTCACCACTAGGGCTTAAGGCACTCCTTCAGGATGGGGCACTTGGAAGCTTAGAGGCAAGAAGGTAAGAGAAGCCTAAAGTGAGCGAATCTATGTATAGGCGTATGTGCACTAAATGGACCAAAAGTATTGGGACACCTACAAATCCACAGGCATTAATATGGAGTTGGTCCCCCTTTGCCACTCTTCTGGGAAGCTTTCAGCAAGATGTCGGAGAGTGTCTGTGGGAATTTTTGCCCCTTCATCCAGGAGAGCACTTGTGAGGTCAGACACTGATGTTGGATGAGAGGGTCTGGCTCACAATCACCATTCTAGTTCATCACAAAGGTGTTTGATGGGGTTGAGCTCAGGGCTCTGTGAGGACCAGTCAAGTTGTTCCACTCTAGTTAACAATTCCATTGGTTCGGTATTCTCTATGATATGATATGATAAAGCCTTCATACATATGCTTGTAGAGGCAAACTTGCTCAGCAAATCTCCCTACAAATACATTAATTTTGAATGAAGCGCAGTGAGTGCCAAGTTACCAAAGTTCGGAGGTGCATGACGTGCACAGGGTCGTAGGCACTAAGGATTGCCAACGAGTAAAAGCCAGGCCAATATTTACTCTCTCCCGGTCACTCTGTCTTTTCTTCTTCCTCGCTTCCTTCGACAATATCTTCTTCAGGCTTTTTGCATCCTCTTGCCATGATGTTCATACAGGGAATACCGAGCTATTTCTTTTTATAGCTTACCAAAGAACCATGTCACGTGGTGCTGTAAAGCGTTACGCCGTTCTCCCAAGAGGTCTCATGCCCACCCCTCCAAAGTTACTATAGGAGACGCTCCCTCAAACCCTGTCCCCTGAAAATGATTTTGGAGCTGTTTTCTAAGACATAATTGTTACATAATGTTGCTTTAAATATGACATTTCTCAACCTACGCTTTATGTTTTATTTTCTTCCTCAATATGTTTAATGCATTTAAATGTGCGGATGTGTGTTCACTGTAGAGGGTGTGTTAATTTATTTACACCTGCATCTCAAAACTACACAGTGCATAATAAAATAATTGGTATCAGTGAACTTAGAACATGGTCTAGATCAAAGATAGACACATGCTGTGTATTCTTTAATACTATTAATGATATTAAACATAGTCCAACGTTGATTGCAAATAAAAATATGAAAAGTACCTTTAAAATAAATGCTGTTAAAAGATCATCCAAGCTATACCTGTACATAATTTCACCACATTAAACCAAGCAGTGCAAGTCCTGTGGGAATCCTTTCAATCATACTAAACATAATCTTTGGACATGAATAGGCTAAACGTCTGCATTAAACTGAGGTAAACAGTGAGTTGAAGGTCCACAGGTGAATGCATGACATTATTCATCCAAGAACTGCAAAGTCAATTTCACATTCCATTAACTGTGAAATATCCCATTGTTCATAGAAGTTAACTATTTAAATGTTTGTGTGATTGTGTGAAGTTGTTATTCAGATATCTACACTGCAGATCTGTGTTCACCTGTTCCAGGGGGGCGGGTTTTGGTCTCCTCCTCTTTATCTCATTTGTGATACTGGTTAATGAATGCCGTAGAGAATGTGGAGGCTCCAGTGAACAGGTCAGTTTGTTTTAATATGCAGTGAAGAACAACTAAATGTCCCCATGATCAAACTTTTCTCTTCACGGACCAGGCCAGTAAATTTAGCCATCATCAAACTCTGTTCTGTAAACTACAGTAACAAATCAGCTATGAGAGTCTGATCATGCTGTAATCAGTCATCAGTAAAGCTCACTCTGATAAACTACTCTGCTGAGCAGACCGACAAGAACACTGGTGAAAACCTTAATGCTGGTCTTCTGATTTTTGCTTAGTGAGGCAGTAAACACTTTTGTATGTTAGATAAACAAACTCTGTTCATAAAGTACAGAAAAACTAGAGTTATAAATCAGCTGACAGAGTCTGATCACACTGTAATCGATAATCAGTAAAGTTCACTGTGATAAACTACTCAACTGAGCAGATCAGAGAGAACGCTGATCAGAACTTTAACACTGCTATGCTTCATTTTGACTAGTGAGGCAGTAAACACTGGTTTTATGTATTAGAAAAACACTGTTAACATCTACATCAGTGTAGTGCAGCACTGCAGTGGAGAACAAGTAGATATCCCTAATGATCAAACTGTTCTCTTCACAGACCGAGCAGAGAAATGCTGTTGCACAGGTAAGCAGGAGACAGCAGACACCTACACAAGTAAATTTAGCCATCATCAAACGCTGTTCATAGATAAACTACAGATAAACTACAGTAACAAATCAGTCCTGAGAGTCTGATCACACTGTAATCAATAATCAATAAAACTCTGTGATAAACTCTGAGCAGACCAACAAGAACACTGATTAAAACCTGGTCCTCTGATGTTTGTTTAGTGAGGCAGTAAACACTTTTGTCCATTAGATAAATGCAGTTAACATATACAACACTCTTAATGTCTACATCAGTGTAGTACAGCACTGCAGTGGAGAACAACTAGGCATCCTCACGATCAAACTGTTCTCTTCACAGACCACAGCAGAGCAGGGTACTGCTGTTACACAGGTAAGCAGGAGACAGCAGACACCTATAAATGTAAGCTTAGCCATCATCAAGCTGTCTTCATAGATAAACTACAGATAAACTGCAGTAACAAATCAGCTGTGAGAGTTTTTGATCACACTGTAATCAATAATCAGTTAAGCTCGCAGGGATTAACTACTCTGCTGAGTAGACCGGCAAGAACGCTGATCAAAACCTTAACGCTGGTCTTCATTTTGACTAGTGAGGCAATAAACACTGGTTTATACATCAGTGTAGTACAGCACTGCAGTGGAGAACAACTAGATATCCCTAATGATCAAACTATTATCTTCACAGACCTGGTCAGAACAGGGTGCTGATGAGACACAGGTAAGCAGGAAACAGTAGACACCTACACAAGTAAATTAATCCATCATCAAACTCTGTTCATAGATAAACTACAGATAAGCTACAGTAACAAATCAGCTGTGAGAGTCTGACCACACTGTAATCAATAATCAGCCGCTGAGCTGCGGAGCAGACCGACGAGAACGGTCGTCAAAACCTTAATGTTGGCCTTCATTTTGACTAATGAGGCAGCAAACGCTGGTTTTGTACATTAGAAAAACACAGGTAACATCTACATCAGTGTAGTGCAGCACTGCAGTGGAGAACAACTACACATCCTTATGATCACACTGTTCTCTTCACAGACCATGGCAGAGCAGGGAGCTACTGGGACTCATCAAAGCCTGGAACAGACACGTGTAAATTTCTTCAAGCTGTCTTCATAAATAAACTACAGATAAACTACAGTAACAAATCAGCTGTAAAAGAGTCTGAACACACTGTAATCAATAATCAGTAAAGCTCAATGTGATAAACTGCTCTGCTGAGCAGACCAGAGAGGTCGCTGATCAAAACCTCAACGCTGGTCTTCATTTTGCCTAATGAGGCAGTAAACACGGGTTTATACATCAGAAAACACAGTTAACATCCACATCAGTGTAGTGCAGCACTGCAGTGGAGAACAACTACACATCCTCATGACCAAACTGTTCTCTTCACAGACTGGGGAAGAGTTTGAAATGAGTCCTTTGCAGGGCACTGCTGGGAAAGCAAAGGGCAGCAGCTGAAGAATGAATGAAGAGCTGACAAGATCATGCAAGAAAGCATCAATTCATCACTGTAACATTTTATCCTCTTAAAAATCTTCATGTGATGTTTAAGAATGGATGTTTTTGCATCATTCATTTGTACTTTTGTTTATGTGATTCACTGGAGGAAATCTGGATAAGAAAACTGCTTTTTTCTTATTTGTATTTTCAAATTTTAAACAGTTTTAAAACTAAAACATGTTGCATGTTGGTCTGCTGACGTATAAACGCATATGCACAGATATGGACATGCCTGCTAAGCATCTGCAAATCAGATCTGTTTATTGTATGTGGTTATCTTAGCAGATGATGTTGGTTGTTTTAATTTACAAGGAAAATAAAATAAATTGTGTTATTTTGTGTTGCTTTTTACTGAGTGTATAAGCAGCATATGTGCTGGCTCCTATTAACCCAGTCAAACAGAGCACAATTCATATCAGTAAACATGTAGTTATGATTCATTTCCTTTTTTCGCTGCACTCTATTTTTTATCAGTCATTGTAAGCTTTGTACAATGTCAAACAACAAATTGTTTTTGTTGGAGGTACAAATAAATTTAGCCAAGGGATTTTGGGAGATTTTATTTATTGATATTTGGGCCAATTGTGAACATGTGGTATTGTGTCCTAATCTGAACGAAACTGTGCTACAGGATTTAGAAACATCAAATCAAAATAAGACCTTTTGTACATTTGTTATTATCCATCTGGGCCTGAGGGCTTTTTTTTTCACATATATTCTAACATTTGCCTTGCATTCAGAATCAGAGTCGCCTCCAAATTTCTGCATTTGAACAGTCTGTAAACGAGCAATAGCAATTATTGTAGCCAGTCAACAGACACAGAAGCATAAAAACAAGCATCACCAGCAGCGTCTGTCTATGGTGACCACAAAGCTTCCTGTTCTCTTTCTTATAAGCATTGTGATCTTACAGAAGCAGAGCAGTTTGAATGACTCTTAAATCTCAGCAGTAAAGCACTAGCTTAGATTCTGGCTCCTGGCGGGTTCGCACTACTCACAGTATTCCTTAGAAATGGCACTGAAAAAACTGGGTACCTTTTTAAAAGACCACCCGTGGCGAAGTTACATGATGCTCTACCTTGTTCTCGTTGCTTTAGAGAAACTTGTAGAGGAAGACTTTGTGTGCCCCTGTAGACCCGGATTTATGTGGGCATTTTTCATACTGTAGCTGATGATGCCCCTGCTGATCGCTATAAACTTCGGCATTTATATGTGGAACTCTGACCTCTGGTCTGACCCTAAGGGTTGCGTATGCAGGTGTAAAGGCTGTGTGAAGTTTCTCACCTGTACAATTTCATCTATTTTTTGGCTGACCCTGTTCTTCGGGGATGGCAGATATGTGGCCTGTTTGATAACTCCACTACAAGAAGATCATGTTGAGAGCAGTGAACTACCTCCTTGGGAAGGGTGTGACAAACAACGAATACTGACCGATGAGCAGAATCATGCAAAAGAATCATTTGACATATCTAAGGTAAGCTACATCTACTTGAAAGATACTTAAATTACTGCATAATGAAATTAATAATATGTAAACAGAGTCATCCAGAGTGGTTTGGTATGAAACGCTCTGTTCTAGAGAAACTTACTGAGTCAGAACTGTTCACAGTGGTGGTGATAGGAACCAGACGTCCACCTCTAAAAGCTCCCTCACAGAAAGTTACTACATGAAATGGTTATGAATTCACTGCCTGATGACTGAGACACTGTTTTATGATAAAATTCATTAATTTTATTTTATGATTTTTGAGAAGGTTTTGGCCTAAAACATACATTTTAAAGAACTTCATGGTCAAGAGGAACATGCAGGATGATGTAAGGCAAAAAATTGTGTCCAAAGAAAAGATATTGTTTTATTGACTACACTTTACCTTCATATCATATGTAAAAACGCAGAAGACACAAGGAGGTTCACTGGTCCCCTAAGCATCAATACAGACGCTATAAACTTTCCTGTTTGAACCTTGATTCAATTTCCATAGGCTTTCCTTGCAAAGCTTTCAGTTTCCATAGTGAAGCTGTATAGTTGGACATACTGAAGTATTTAGACTGCTACATCAAATGCATTAGTTAAGTTAGCAGCTTTAAAAGAAATAGAAAATGTTAAAAAAAAAAAAAAAGTAAGCATAATTTTCACAAGTGTACGCTTATTGGTTAGGACAGGCGTCGGCAACCCAAATGTTAAGAAGAACAATTTGGTCCTTTCAGCAAAAATCAAACCACCTTGGGAACCATGTTTTAGGTCCATTTTACCATCTTGGCTGTAAATATGTCTCAGTATGCTTTAATGTGTATAGGATAAAAAATATAAAGGTATAACGAAAAAGCACTTACTCTGCTCTGCTTTAAGCTTTAGCGCAAATACAGCTGCTTTTCTCACATCTCCAGCAGGAAACCTTTCCACCACAGTAGAACAGTTTCTTGTAAAATGCCTCTTTTATGAGGCTGAAGTCACTTCTCAATCACCAGCTGCCGGCACCATTTAAGGTTGAATGGGAAAATTCAAACGAGAAGTTGGCGAATGAGCAACTGACTTCAACTTTGTGACTTTTTAGTGTTTGTCAGTTTCTTACTGCAGATTAAACATATCATGATTACAAACACAAATAATTATCAATGTTTGTCTTAAATCTTTTCGTTAGCTGCTAGCTAGGCGAGACTGTTGTCTGTGTTGCTATGGTGACCAGCAGTCTGCGCTGATCTTCAGGGTTAAAGGGTGAATTAGCAGTTCTACATTAACTCCAGAGTTTAAGACCATTTATTGTTAAACTGTGTTGAACGATCAGCAGAGCTTTATTTTACTGTAAAGGAGGATTATTTTATTTTTACCTACAAATCTGATTCTGCTGTGGAGCCACAACAGGACAGTTGGCATGTTGCCGACCCCTGGGTTAGGGTTTGGGACAAATGATGATTTATAGATACGTATCATAAATATATATTAAGCTTATCACTGTCTCTTCTTTCTGTCTTTTCTTCCAGATTACAGTGTTTAGTTTCATCTCCTTCATCTTGTTTATCGCACTGATTTATCAGTGTATACGTTACTCTACAGCCCACTGGAAAGGACGCTGTGGTGGATGCTGTGACGCATGCTGTGAAGAATGTCCAGCCTGCAAAAAAAAGGTTTGTTCCTCTCAGTGGTCATTTCTTTGCTCTTTGCACTTTTGTTTGCTCTTATATGGCGTGTTATATAAATAACTCACAGTATTATCTCTACACTGTGCATGCCTAGCTCAACTCTAAATACAGTCCTAATAGCCTGTCCTGGCTCCTCATTATCATTATTGTTACCAATGTCTTGTTTGTGCTGCTTCACCTGTTTCTGCTTTTGTTGTGTGTATTTAACACTGTTTTAAACTGCTTGATCAGGATGAAAACCCCAACCAATCCAGTGCTCAGTCCACAGACAAGCGTGATGCTCTGCCCTGTGATAAGCATGCTGCTCCAACCACCAAAGAACCCACTGCTCAGCCTGTGAAAGAAACCACCACTCTACTGCCTCTTCTGGTAAATTCTCTACCTACTCTACTACCAAACTCTGACACTGATTCAGTTCCCTCCTCCGTTACTGATTTAGTTCTTTCCTCGGTCAGTGATTCACTCCCTACCTCTCTTACTGATTCAGTTTCCTCCTCGGTCACTGATTCACTCCCTACTTCTCTGATTCAGTTTCCCCCTCAGTCACTGATTTACTGCCTACCTCTCCTACTGATTCAGGTCCCTCCTTTTTTACTGATTCACTCCCTACCTCTCTTACTGATTCAGTTTGACCCTTGGTCACTGGTTCACTCCCTACCTCTCTTACTGATTCAGTTCTCTCCTCGGTCACTGATTTACTCCCTACTTCTCTTACTGATTCAGTTCCCCCCTCGGTCACAGATTCACTCCCTACCTCTGATTCATTTCTCTCCTCTGTCACTGCTTACTTTTTTTACTTGTTTTTTTACTTGGTCACACTTTATATGGATGGTCCACTATAGATGTTTTTCAGATACATAAGTTATTAACAAATGTTCCAGTTCTGTTGCATTCAATTTATAATTTATTGAATGTTAGTTAAAGAGACAGTATCTACAAAGCATCCACAGTGGACTATCAATATAAAGTGTTACTTGTACTTGTATCATTGTCCATGTTAATGTTACTATTTGTAGTTTAGTTTCTGAGTTTTCTTGGTCTTGTTTCTTGTATATGAATGATTTTTGTATGCAATGCCAGATGATGATCTGCACTTTATAATTATTAATGACCTGAATTTCTGCAAATGCTATTAATAAACTTTCATACATCCATCTACCTTCTGTTCTGAGATCAGAAATATTTGTTGTTGCTGTTGAACAGACACTGTATGTTTCTTGCATTAGTAACTGGTTAGTATGAAACAAAAAAAAAGCTAAAAATGTTCTTCTATTATGAACTGATTCACTGCCTACCTCTGTTACTGATTCATTTCCCTCCTTGGTCACTGATTCACTGCCTACCTCTGTTACTGATTGAGTTCCCTCCTCGGTCACTGATTCACTGCCTACCTCTGTTACTGATTCAGTTCCCTCCTCGGTCACTGATTCACTGCCTACCTCTGTTACTGATTCAGTTCCCTCCTCGGTCACTGATTCACTGCCTACCTCTGTTACTGATTCAGTTCCCTCCTCGGTCACTGATTCACTGCCTACCTCTGTTACTGATTCAGTTCCCTCCTCGGTCACTGATTCACTGCCTACCTCTGTTACTGATTCAGTTCCCTCCTCGGTCACTGATTCACTGCCTATCTCTGTTACTGATTCAGTTCCCTCCTCGGTCACTGATTCACTGCCTACCTCTGTTACTGATTGAGTTCCCTCCTCGGTCACTGATTCACTGCCTACCTCTGTTACTGATTCAGTTCCCTCCTCGGTCACTGATTCACTGTCTACCTCTGTTACTGATTCAGTTCCCTCCTCGGTCACTGATTCACTGCCTACCTCTGTTACTGATTCAGTTCCCTCCTCGGTCACTGATTCACTGCCTACCTCTGTTACTGATTCAGTTTCCCTCCTCGGTCACTGATTCACTGCCTACCTCTGTTACTGATTCATTTCCCTCCTTGGTCACTGATTCACTGCCTACCTCTGTTACTGATTCATTTCCCTCCTTGGTCACTGATTCACTGCCTACCTCTGTTACTGATTCAGTTCCCTCCTCAGTCACTGATTCACTGCCTACCTCTGTTACTGATAAATCTTCAGATTATCTCAAGAACAGCATAGAGAGCTTCATGGAATGGGTTTCCATGGCTGAGCAGCTGCATCCAAGCCTTACATCACCAAGCGCAATGCAAAGCGTCGAAGTGTATGTATATAAAGTAAGCATCACCAGCAGCATCTGTCTATGGTGACCACAAAGCTTCCTGTTGTTTGCTTGTAGGCAAAGTAGTCTTAGCAACTTATTGAAGCAGACAACTTTGTATGAGACTTAAAGCTGATCCTGGCACTAAAGCATTAGTTTAGACTCAGTGTTGGCAGTTTTGTGCTGTATCCTTTAGAAATGGCTCTGGGGAAACTGGGTGCATTTTTAAAAGAGCACCCATGGCGAAGTTACATGATGCTCTACCTTGTTCTCATTGTTTTAGAGAAACTTGTCGAGGAAGACTTTGTGTGCCCCTGTAGACTTGGATTTACATGGATATTTTTCTCTTTGTACTTGGCGATGCCCCTGCTTATTGCAGTTAACTTTGGCGTTTATATGTGGAACTCCAAACTCTGCTCTGATTCAGGAACTTCAGAGCAACAGAGTGGCTGTGAATGCAGCTCTAAATGCTGTGTGAATTTTCTGACCTGTACAATTCCATCTGTTTTTTGGCTGGTCCTCTTTTTTGGAGATGGCAGATACGTGGCCTGTTTGATAACTCATCTAAAAGAAGATCATGTTGACAGCAGCGAGCTGCCTCCATGGGAATGGTGTGACAAACAACGAATACTGACCGATGATCAGAACCAGGCAAAAGAAGCATTTTACATATCTAAGGTAAGCTACTTCCAGAGATTATTCAAAATTGAATCATTGATTTAATTATTGAGATGTAAACAGTCATTCAGAGTGGTTTAGTGTGGAGGGACTCCAGTGATCTGCTCTCAACCTCACTGAACACCTTTGGGATGAATTGGAATGGACTGCAATCTAGGCCTTCTCGCCCAACATCAGTGACGTAATGGGATGTCCAACAAGCTCATATAGGTGTGACGTTGTCCATATACTTTTGGCCATGTAGTGTAGGAACCAGACGTCCACTTCTAAAAGCTCCTTCCCAGAAAGTCATTACATGAAATGGTTATGAAGGTGAAGATGAAGTTTCATGATAGTTTTAAGAAGGTTTCGGCCTAAAATGCACATTTTTTAAAGGCCATTTATGGTGGACAGATGCAAGATATTATAAGGCAAAAATAATGCCCAACAAAAACAAGCTGTTTTAATTTACTATAATTATAAGTAGTCAACACCCGTTTTAACCTTGATTTCTGGGGAGGCTGTACAGGAGTACATGGACATATGAAAGTATTTAGACTGACTTCGACTCTAGACTAAAACCCCTTTGCTTTGAGTGACCCTATAAGTTAATTATGATTATTTTATTAAAACTAATGATTGAACTTTCCAAAACAATCATAACTCTTTCCAAACTTTTCAGTACTGACTGTTTCAGTGGTGACAATTTTAGCTCATTTTGAGCTAAATTCAAAAATTCTACTCAGTACATGACCAGCAAATACAGCTTTGAACAGCTTTACACACATAAAATCATATTTTTCATTAAAACTCAAACACAAAAATTTACTTAACTGCAGGAAATATTGATAATTCTTAACATTCCACACTGATTCTTAGACTTTGGGACACCAGAAAGAAAACCAGACTCCGCCCACACACTAAGACTCTTTGTGGATCGGCAGTGACATGAAAATGTATTCAATTTTTGAAATGAATTTTTTTTTATTTAATATCTGAATTACTGATTAGGCTAAATTTTTCAATTTCTTCATTTCTTTCTAAACTCTTTAAAAAAAAAACATAACAACATTGGAACAAAAATACAAAAAAAAAGAAAGAAATATTTTCACTAGTGTAAATTTAGGGGTTAGGGTTTGGGACAGACTCCTCCTGATAGAAAATACCCTATAAATGATAATTTGTGTATATTTAGCTCATTACTATTTTTTAAATGATTTGCTAAATGACAATAATGACTTGAAATGTGTTTATAATCTGTAAGACTCATTACATTGAACTGTGCTCTTTTTTTATAGATTGTGGTTTTTAGTTTCATCTCCTTCATCTTGTTTGTAGCACTGATTTATCAGTGTGTGCAGTGTTGTAAAAAACAGGACGCTGTGACCCAGCCTACAAACAACAGGTCTGTTCCTCAGTGGTCATTTGTTTTCAGTCACCATAGCTATACGACCAGTCCAGAAGTTCAGGGACTGATTGATAAATGAATGGAAAATATAAATAGACATAATTCCTGATAACTCAGCACAGCTAGAATTCAATATAGAGTAAACGGCTAACAGGATTGCCATGTTGTCATTTGTAGTACACTATTCACTTTTTGAATTTACTGGTGTGAACAGAAGAATTTCTACTGCTCTTTTGCCATGTTTGTGTATTCTTTTGTTTTTCTTTTTAGTTAAAGAGAAAAATCTCTCGTTTTTTTACTTCTTATTTCCTGGATTTGCATAAGATGAACTCTGAATATCACTGGTTTATATTTTCAGTTTTTAAATACAGTTTTTTATCCTTTGTTGTGTGTCTGTAACCCGATTGTTTCTCCTGTGTTTCTCAGTGCAGCTGTCTCTTTGTCTATGGCTGCAGCTCAGCCTGCTGCAGAGGATGGCCAAAGCAATTCCAATGCTTAGCCTACCACCTTAAACTTCAGCCCAAGGATAAACACGTTTCTCCACCCCCCAACAAATCCACCACTCAGCCTCTTGACGAATCCACTGCTTCAGCATCTCAAAGAATCTTCCACTCTACTGTCACCAATCCTTCCCCTGTCTCTGTCACCCTAGTCCAAAATGCATTTTTAGTTTCAATCACTGACTTTGGGATTATTTTAGCTTGTGTTACTGATTCAGTTCCTCTGTTACTGATTTAGTTCCTCTGTTACTGTTTTAGTTCTTCTGTTACTGATTCAGTTCCTCTGTTACTGATTCAGTTCCTCTGTTACTGTTTTAGTTCTTCTGTTACTGATTCAGTTCCTCTGTTACTGATTCAGTTCCTCTGTTACTGTTTTAGTTCTTCTGTTACTGATTCAGTTCCTCTGTTACTGATTCAGTTCGTCTGTTACTGATTCAGTTCCTCTGTTAATGATTCAGTTCCTCTGTTACTGTTTTAGTTCTTCTGTTACTGATTCAGTTCCTCTGTTACTGATTCAGTTCCTCTGTTACTGATTCAGTTCCTCTGTTACTGTTTTAGTTCTTCTGTTACTGATTCAGTTCCTCTGTTACTGATTCAGTTCCTCTGTTACTGTTTTAGTTCTTCTGTTACTGATTCAGTTCCTCTGTTACTGATTCAGTTCCTTTGTTACTGTTTTAGTTCTTCTGTTACTGATTCAGTTCCTCTGTTACTGATTCAGTTCCTCTGTTACTGATTCAGTTCCTCTGTTACTGTTTTAGTTCTTCTGTTACTGATTCAGTTCCTCTGTTACTGATTCAGTTCCTCTGTTACTGATTCAGTTCCTCTGTTACTGTTTTAGTTCTTCTGTTACTGATTCAGTTCCTCTGTTACTGATTCAGTTCCTCTGTTACTGTTTTAGTTCTTCTGTTACTGATTCAGTTCCTCTGTTACTGATTCAGTTCCTTTGATACTGTTTTAGTTCTTCTGTTACTGATTCAGTTCCTCTGTTACTGATTCAGTTCCTCTGTTACTGATTCAGTTCCTCTGTTACTGTATGAAATAAAAGAAAGGATCAGTTGTTCTAATGTGATGCATGTACAGTGAAGGGAGTCAAGTATTCAACCACTTTTGTTTTTTAATATACTTCCAGCACCCATATCCACATCAAATTTATGCACATAATGTCTGTGACTTTGTACATATAAATATCAAACAAACATGTGAATTCATAAATGGTGATGAAGTATTTTCACACTATATTAAACATGCATTTATATACAAGGTTAAAAATAAAACAACATTGCTATCAAGATTTCTCTCAGACTAATGATAAGGAGTGTAATGAACTCCTCTTAATATATCATAAAACAAATGAACAAATAAATGATAAATGAAAATGGCCTGGACAGAAATATCGGGTCCATTACTATGTGGATTGCAGAGCATTCCACTTCCTTGCCTTAAAAAAATCATGGGTTGCTTTTATGGTGTACTTCAGGTCATTGTCCATCTGCACTGTGAAGCATTTGGCTGAATCCGAGCAGATGATATTGTCCCATACACTTCAGGATTCATCCTGCTGCTCTTGTCCATAGTCACATCATTAATCAACATAGAGGAACCACTGGCAGCCATACAGGCCCACGCCATAATACTACCTCCACCATGCTGGACAGATGAGGTGGCTTTGGATCATGAGCAGTTCCTTACCTTCTTCATACTCTTCTATTCCCATCATTGTGTCTCATCTGTTTGGCAAACTCTAATGTGGTATCCTTTGGTTTACCAGTGGTGTACATCTTGTGGAAAACAGTTGTTTTCTGTGGTCTTCCAGGCCTCTTGGTGTTTCTGAGCTCACCAGTGCATTCTTTATTTTTAAGAAGGTACCAAATAGTTGATTTGGCCACATCTAATGTTCTTACTCTGTCTGTGATGGTTTTGTTCTGATTTAGCAACCTAATGATGGCTTGATTCACTGGCAGTGAACCTTTTTGGACTTGATATTAAGAGTTAACAGTAACAGATTCCAAATACAAACCCTCAAATTAAAGTCTGGACTCTGAGGTCATGCTCATTGTTCAATTTCAACTCCAATATGACTAGTAGACGACCAAATTAACGATACGTTTTTCGTATTTATGGACCTGACTACACGTTTTGGGTGATTATCGTGGTGGAGGATCCATGACCTGTGACGTGGGCACAGACTTCTGAGACTGGGCTGTACATTTCTCTTCAAAATGCCTTGATAGTTTTCTGATTTCATTGTCAATTCATTCAATCAATTTACCCTTTAGGGTCACTTCCTGGGATGTTGACTACAGTCCCATGAGCCTTAAGCATCTTGATAATTTTGGCAACAAGCTCTTTGGAGTCTTTATATTGATCATGCTTTGCTTTTACCTTCTTTCAAACCTCCTCAGACAACAACTCCCTGCTTTTCCTTCTCTTTTCTGGTGATATGTGACTGGTGATATGGTACTCAAGTCTGGTCCCAGTCTCAAGATCTAAAATTAGTCTCAGTCTCATCAAAGTCTAGCATCATTTGGACTCCATCTTGTCTAGGTCTCAACCTCATTTGGATCTGGTCTTTTCTCTGTCTCGTGTCTGGGTTTCATTTTCTTTCGTTGTGGTTTCTCTGTATGTACTAACAGTGCCAGCTGTGTGCCATGTACTAACCACATCCTGTCATAGAAGAGTGCAACAGTCTGCTTAGTTTAGTGCACCTGTTTGGAGACATTTCAAAAGGTTCCCATGGGAAGATTTGTGAAGGTTTATATTAAGTCACTGTCAGATTTTCTCAATATGACAGTAGAAAGAAGAAACAGGGCCATCCTTCTCATCCAGGAAGGATCAATATAGTATATACTATCTGAGATTTCTATGCCACAGATTGTTGTGGTATGAAAACCTCAGATATCTGTGCCACTCTAGAGCCCACAGTATTTCTGTGTCATATTGTCTGTCATTTACAGTAGTTTATATAGGTTACAGGAGTTTCTTTGTTTCTGATCAGAGGTGTTTTTACCATTTTACCTTGTGTTGTCATGTTTTTTTTATATTTCTTCATGGATCCCCATACTCTTTATTTGCCTGTTTGTCATCTGGATATATTTCATGATGTCCCATTCTAAATCTATAGGCATTAATATGGAGTTGGTCCCCCTTTGCAGCTCTAACAGCTTCCACTCTTCTGGGAAGCTTCCTACAAGATTTTGGAGTGTGTCTGTGGGAATTTGTGTCCATTCATCCAGAAGAGCATTTGTGAGGTCAGACATTGATGTTGGACGAGAGGGCCTGGATTACAATCTCTGTTCTAGTTCATCCCAAAGGTGTGTGACGGGGTTGAGGTCAGGGCTCTGTGAGGGTCAGTCAAGTTCTTCCACACCAAACTCACCCAGCCAGGCCTTTATGGAGGTGCCTTGTGCACTGGGGCTCAGTCATGCTGGAACTGAAAAGGTTCTTCCCCAAACTGTTCCCCAAAATTGGAAGCATAGAATTGTCCAAAATGATTGTCCAAACATTTCCCTTCACTGGAACTAAGGGTCCTAGGCCAACCCCTGAAAAACAGCCCCATATCATTATCCCTCCTCCACCAAACGTTACAGCTGGCACAGTGCAGTCAGGCAGGTAACGTTCTCCTGGCATTCGCCAAACCCAGACCAGTCCATCAGACTGACAGATAGAGAAGCTGATTCATCACCTAACAGAATACGTTTCCACTGCTCCAGAGTCCAGTGGCGGCGCTTTACACCACTCCATCCAACACTTGGCATTGTGCCTGGTGATGTAAGACTTGCATGCAGCTGCTCGGCCATGGAAACCCAGCCATCACAGTTTTTGTGCTGATGTTGATGCCAGAGGAGGTTTGAACTCTGCAGTTATTGATCAGCAGTGTTGGAGACTTTTATGCTCTATGCTCCTCAGCACTCACGACCTGCTCTATAACTTTACATGGTCTGACACTTCGTGTCTGAGTTGCTGTGGTGGCTAAAGGCTTCCACTTTTCAATAATGCCACTCACAGTTGACGGTGGAACATCTAGGAGGGAAGAAATTTCACAAACTGACTTGTTGCAGTGGTGGCCTCCTATTACAGCACCACACTCAAATTCACTGCGCTCTTTGGACCCATTTGTGATGATGTCAAGGCGCCAGACACATCACCAATGAGGTTTACATCTGCTCTACACCTTTAGTAATATAAGATGCATCTAAATTGGATTAAGCTAGCTTGAGAACACACATACACACCAGTGAGAAATTATATTGTTGGGCATAGTAGTACTTACCTGGTTGATATCCTCAAGAGGGGGTGTCCTCTGTCAGCAGCTCCTGTAGAGAGAGAAGGGAGAAATCGACCATTGGATTACGCAGTAGATTTATGATATGTATGCAGAGAAATCTACGTTACTTGTGTCTTTATTGACTGATGTATATTATGTACTGGTTTTAATGCTTCTCTGTTTGTAACCCCCTTAGGATGGTATGTTCCAGGGCAGGGGAGGTATTAAGGCAGCAGTGCATGTGACAGGGGTAACATAGCTTGGAGCAGACATGACGTCTGCTAAGGGTGGCAGGGCCTAGCAGGCGGGCTCATAGACATGGAGATAGTTTAGAGGCTGGGAGAAGCCCGGTGACTGTTTTTACGCATTTCCTTTTTCCTTTGTTGTATTTTTTTCCCTACTTTTTTTGTAAACTTTAGATTGACAAGAATTGATCGATCCTCACCTTTGCGTCCTCCCGAAGTCTCCCTCTCATCCACCACACACGGTCACATTACCACACCATTCTTTCACTAATGTGTGTAAAGGCAGACTGCATGGCTCGGTGCTTGATTTTATACACTTGTGGCAATGAGACTGAATAAACACCTGAATTCACTGATTAAGAGGTGTGTCCCAATACTTGTCCATATAATGTACTTAATATTGGACTTGAGAAAATTGAGACTGAGATTATTGTGTGGAATCTGCTCCTATACAGAACCATTAGTTCAGCAGAAGCCTTGAAGAACAGAGTCAGAACTGTTCACAGTGGTGGTGATAGGAACCAGACCTCCACCTCTAAAAGCTCTCTCACAGAAAGTTACAACAAAACAGAGCTGGTTTAATTGAATGCTATGGCGTATGTATGTAAGTATTCCTTGAGTTGTCATTTCAAAAACATGTATGGGTTTTTTGTGCCGCTGTGTTTCCCCTGTATGTGTTAACAGTGCCAGTCTGTATACCAACCATATCCTGTCATAGAGCAGTGCAGCACTCTGGTCACATGCATGCACCTGTCTGGTGAACCATATCTCAAGATATTCCCACAGGTAGGTTTGTGCAATCTCTGACAGTGCTTTATTAATATAACAATAGAAAGAGGAAACAGGGTCATACTTCTCACCCAGGAGGAGCAATATAGCCACAGATAGTTGAGGCATGGAAACCTCACACAGTTGCACCACAGTATGTTTCTGTCATAGTGTCTGTCATGCAGTAGTTTATGTATTTTACAGGAACTTCTTTTGTTTCTGATCAGAGGTGCTTACAAGTAACAAAATTGTGAGAGGAAATGGATAAAGGGCAAAATGTGCCATCCTGCCTGTAGATTGTTTGGGATTGAAGGGAAAACAGGTATATCTTTTTACTCTCGGTACTGTCCAAATGGGGTTGCATGACTTTCTCTTTTCAGACTTAAGACTCAAGATTCAAAAAGTAGCAGTCCTCATTAAGAAACAAAGCTCATCAACTCCAGACATCAAAGAAACATCCTAGTTTGCTGCTAGGGCTAAAGCAGGCATGTCAAACTGGGGACCTTCTAAGCCAAAGTGCTGCCGAGATCAAAACGCTCTGAATTCAGTTCATGAAGGCCTTGCTAATTAGCTAAAGAGCTGAATCCGGTGTGTATAATGAGGTGTCGTGCTGACGTCTGCAGTGTTTTGGCCCACGAGGAGTAGACCTTGGTACATGTGAGCTAGAGGCAGACACTGCGTATATAGACCCATATGCATTCCCAAAGATTTTTTGGTGTTTGTCCTATGCTGCCTTCACATGCATGCGGTACATGGAAAACAGCACAGCAACATTCTGCATGTGCTGCTGCAGCAGCATGGCTACATAATCAGAGAGCACAGGTTAGACTGACCTGCCTGCAGTCCAGAACTAGTTGTCCAACTAGTTGTCCAATCTCAAAGCGATTATTAAGTGCTGCTAAAAAGCGAAGGTGATGCAACACAGCGGTAAACATGCTTCTGTCCCGGTTCATTCCACTGTAAAACTTTTACTTCAACTTTAGATAAACCACAACTAAACTGGCCTTTGTGCTTCAGTTATCTCTGTCTCCTTTTAGCTGTTCATGATCCTAACCCGATTTAAATGCCTGGAAACGACGTGGAAGAGCAGATGGCAAGGATTGTGCAATATGACGGCAGCTCAAGACAGAACAGTCACATGACATACAAACAAAATATGTGTCATTGGGTGGAATATTCCTACATGAAGCTCTTGGGCTTTCCAAGATATCACAAGCCTTCACAGGAAGCACTGCAGCTGATTTTATGGACCAAGGGCAACTTATTAGGCATTTTTTGGGTTGATTATTATGAGGTATTTCAGATTTTTCAGATATTTTGTCCACTGTATGTATTTCTTGGTTGTACTGATAGTAACAGATTTTTATAAGGGTTCTTATTTCGTTCATTATTAATTATTTACTCCAGCAAGCGTCATCACATTTTCTCAGCTGGGGAATTTTTGTGTTCCTGTCTTTGCATTATGTCTATGCACAAGGCAGCCACAACCCATAAAACAGCTGTGTTTCTGTTCCCACGCAAGAATCAACAGTAACACAGTAATATAGCAACAATATTGTTTGATTACAGCTTCATTTAACCACTGTTTTTATAGAGGTTTCTTCAGCTTTGGGCACACTTAAATTCCAGTTCACATTAAATCTGGCTTCACCTGAGGACAGAATAATTTATTGATAATAATGAATTCTATTATAATAAAAATGTGTGTTTGTATTGGGGGCTGTGGGTTTTGTGTGTAGGGGGTCAGGGTCAGGATGAAGTGTGTGGCTAGTGGTGACCTCCCCTGTGGTTTCAGTGCTCTGCACGGGCCTTTCTGCTGGGGTGTTTAATTAAGAGCTTTTCTCACAACAGAATCATGGCTTCATCCTGTGTTTCTTCTTCTGCTGATGCTACAGTATGATAAAGGGGACACAGTTTTTATACCAAGAATGGGAAAATATCCACTTGTTTCCAATAAAGAATGTGTAGTGGTGAATATGACAAAAAAGTAGGGTGACACTGAAGTGGCCCCTTTTAGATTACACAAAAACTCTACATTCAGTAAATTATCAAGTGACTTTTAATTAAGTACACAAATAATTCTGCTATTTTTCACTTTATTTCGAGTGTCCATATTTGCAGATGTTAATCTGAGAGGTCACTGAACATGTAACAGGTTAAATACTGACCATCATCATCCTCAACAAGCTGATACAGACACACTGACACCATCCTGTACCTGGACCTTCACTGGATTAGGTTTTGGTTAAGGTTAGTTAGGAGTAGGGGCAGATTAAAGGGTTAAGATTAGGTTTGGGTTGGGGTTAAGGTTAGGACTAGGATTTTGAGTAAGGTTAGTTAAGGTTAGGTTTTGCTTGATGAAAGTAACATATTAAGTCTACTTCATGTAACACATCAACAATACATCTACTTAATGTAAGTGAAGTATCAACATTTTCGAGATATTTACTTCAGTGCATTCAGTTGCTTCCCTACCACTATCTCACTGATATGTTGTTAAGGTGTTAGTGATACTATTGATAGTTCATCAATTAAGGCCCACTCCAAATAAAGTGTACCCAAATGTAGTTACAGAAATTTCTTTTAGACTTTATTTTAAGATGAAAAGGTACAACACTCACTCTATCTTCAACAAAAGGGTCATTTTCTTTGGTTAAAAACATGGTATTTTGGCCTACATACAAGGTCTTCATCAGAGGTGTGAAATCCTTGCATGTAGGCCAAAATATGTTTTTAACCAAAAAGCTTTTTGGTTGACTCTTTTACTGAGGATAAAGTGTGGCCCCTTTTTACCTGAGAACAGCTTTTTGAATTTTCGGTAGCACCTCACCTATAGTTAGTAGAAGCACATTTTTCTTCGTCTTGTTTCCAGACTTTATTTGAAGACATTTAGATGATAATTGCTGTAATTGCAAGCACATGTGCCATGTAGTTTTTTTGTTTTTATATATAATGTTCAACGGTTTATCTTGCTTATGAACAGGAAAATCAAAGTCAATTTATTGTCATTTCCACCACGCCATCTCTTTTCCATTAACGCACACATTTTTATAGAAAAAGAAAAAAAAAATAGCTAATGATCTACAAATATCTATTCTTTTTGTTACAGTGATTAAATTTTGCTATTAAACTGCAAAAAAGTGAAGCCATTTAGGCATTATAACATCTAATACATTAAATTACTGAAGGAATATAAATTATTTAAAGACAAAATTAGTCTGAAATATAAATGTCAATGAACACAGAGGCTAAAAAGACTATTTTGTAATCTGCTAATAAAAAGAGATAGAAATGCGTTCAATGTGTTCACTTTCAGACATTGCTGCTGGTCCAATGAACTGACTGATCGAGATTCACAATGCCAAAAGGGCTGGGAGTTCACCCACATGTGACCCTGTATGTTGGCTAGCCCTCCACATTGTTTTCATTGTCATTCCCCAACATTACTAATGAAACAACACTACAAACAGAACTTCATTCCTTTCTCTATGACATTATAGACGTCACCATCCAAATCAGGATTAGATAAACATCCCAGAATAGAAACTATTATCTCTTAATATTTGTTGCATTTGTATACCTTCCGTAACAGTTACCCTGAAGTTTATGCTTTACTTTAAAATTTAAATCAATTTAACTTTTGACAGGAATGTCAAGCTTAACGTTAATGCAGGGGTCAAATGTTAAGATGAGCCCTTTTGTCCCCTCAATAAAAATTAAACCACTTTGGGAGCCACAAAATTTTATGTCCATTTTACCATCGTGGCTGTAAATATGTCTCAGTATGTGCTGATGTACTAGTATAGGATAAAAAACATAATACAAATGAAAACACAGACTTACTTTGCTCTGCTTTATTCTTTAGCTCAGCTATAGCTGCTTTTCTCGCATCTCCGACAGGAAACTTTTCTACAAAAGTAGAACAGTTTCTTGTAAAATGTCTCTCAACGTTTGACTTTTTATGAGGCTGAAATCAGCTTCTCGTTCGCCAGCTTCTTGTTCGAATTTTTCCATTCGACCTTAAATAGTACCTGATGTACCAGAATGAACCTGCTACACTATTTAGGGTAGAACGGGAAAATTCAAGCAGGCAAACGAGAAACTAACTTCAGTTTTGTGAATTTTTAGTGTTTGTCAGTTTCTCATTGCAGATTAAACGTATCAGGAAACCAGCTGGAGTGATTATAAATGCTAATAAGTTCATTCGTCTCCAAATTATCGAAGTTCGTCTTAAATCTCTCTCTTTGTCTTTTGCCTTTCGGCGAGATTGTTGCCTGCATTGCTGTGGTGACCAGCAGTCTGCACTGATCTTCAGGGTCAAAGGTCAGTGAACTAGCTGTTCTACATTAATTCCAGCGTTTAAGACCATTTATTGTTAAAACTGTGTTGAACGATCAGCAGAGCTTTATTTTACTGTAAAGGAGGATTATTTTATTTTTACCTATAATATATTTCTGCCGTGGAGCTGCAACAGGGCAGTAAAAGAGCTGCATGATGCTTTCCTCTGCAAAATGACCTCATATTGTTTTAAATATATTTGCAAACATCACACTATGTTTTTTGTGGTTATTTAAACTAACTACATCAAATGTCAAAGCAAATTCCTAACATTATTTGACTCCAAACTAATAGTTTTCCAAACTATTAACTATTAACTGCTACTGAGATGTTGTAGATTTTGTGCCGGGGTTTGGCGCCCACACAGATTCCTCTTTTCTCTTTCTGTATGTCTTGTACATATACTCCCATCTCCTATTTAAGGTAGAGTGATTTGTGGAAGTGTTAAAGCTGATCTTGGCACTCAGAAAGTTTGCTCAGATTCCATCTTGTTCTACCCATCATACGCTTTAGAAATGGTAGTATCACATTTAAAGGTATTTTTGAATGGAAACCCTTGGAGCAGTACTATGCTCTTTAATCTGCTTCTCGTCATTTTAGAAAAACTTGTTGAGAATGACTTTGTGTGTCCCTGTCGGAGTGGATATACAGAGGCTTTTTTTGCGTTATACTTCACAATGCCCATGTTTATTGCTTTTATGTTTGGAATTTACCTCCGGAACCAGGAATTCTGGTCTGTTTTAGAACACCAGAGTCTTGCTCCAGGAAACAAAGACTGTAGTTTTAAAAAATGTAAAATATGGTTCTTTAAAGGTCTGTGTTTGTTTACTCCACCGATTATTTGGGTGACTCTGTTCTTTGGCGACGGAAGATACGTGGCTTGTTTGAACACTGAGATAAAGGGAAAATCTGCAGACAGCACTCAGCTGCCCCCGTGGGAATGGTGCAGTAAAGACGGAAATCTGACCAGTAGCCAGCGCCATGCACGGAAATCATTTTACATATCTAAGGTAAGCTGCTTTTACTTAAATTTAAGTGATCACTGTGTGAACTATTCGGGCATGCGTTTCCTAAAGCTTTCACCAACAGGTTTTTATTAATTGATAAGTAGCATTAGCATGATTCATAGCTTAAAATCTTAATCAAACTGTTTAATATTACATTGAAGTTGTTGAAAGCTCTGTAAATGCTAATTAGTAAAAAAATCTGCATATTTTAATTCACAGTTACTGTATAACTGATGAAATAATTATAATAATAAATCTAAATAGTAATAGTAATTGTGGCATGTGCAAACATTTTGGACACCAGTCAGTACTATGTACACCTTCTTAGGCAGATATTACAGCTTGCAAACACCTTTGTAGCCAGCTAGGAGCCTTTCTATTCTTATTTTAGAAATTTTCACCCACTCTTCCTTGCAGGACACTTCTAGTTCTTCTAGGTCTTGCACACACATCATATTTAAGATCTAGCCACAGGTTTTGATTGATGTTCAGGTCAGGACAACGTTAGGACCATTCCAAAAGCTTCAACTTGCATTTCTTGAAGTAGTAGATGGTGGATTTTGAGGTATGTTTAGGATCATTGTCCTGTTAAACCACACAACACATCATACAAAGGAGACTCTTTTCAGAGTTAGTTTCTTACTGTCTGAGTCAAATCTGCTTCCAGCATTTAGTGGAATTCATTATTTTACCTGCCTTTGCAGTTTGTCCTGTGCTACTGGCTGCAACCCAACACTAAAGTATAGCTTTACAGTTAGCAAGGTGTTCCTTTCATCATATACAATGCTGCTCCCACATATATGATCTGTATGGATAAGTTGTAAGAAGAAAACCTTACCTGTGAAATGACATTTTCTTAATGACATTTCGGACAGTGGAAACCATCAACTGGAAGCGCGTTTAGCTTCATTTTCAGAACCTTTGCCAGGTACTTAGAGTAACCCATGGTTGAGTTAGCACAAGGTTTAAAAAGTCAGAGGATGTATTAAGCTGTGGAATTTAATCAGCTAAAAATTCCTAATGTCAGTTCTTGACCTGCCTCACTAGTCCTACCAAGCCAATTAAGGCCTAAATTGTTACTTAAGTTCTGACACTTTACAACTGGAAGGGTGTCCAAACTTTTGCACATGCCACAATTACTATTTTATTGTATTTCTTAAGTTCATCAAATAAAAAGTAACAGTGCATTAACCTCAGCACTAAAGTAGCTTTGTTTGAGATTCTGTAAGAAGGAATTTTGTGTTCAAAAGTGCCAAAACTTCCATAGTTCCTCCC
Source organism: Colossoma macropomum (assembly GCF_904425465.1). Lineage (NCBI taxonomy): Eukaryota > Metazoa > Chordata > Actinopteri > Characiformes > Serrasalmidae > Colossoma > Colossoma macropomum. The sequence goes on from NW_023494800.1 coordinate 30,681,218, forward strand.
GTTCCCACAAATAGGAGTTAACCTTTCTTTAGATCATGCTGTCTGTTTATGAGAGCATTTTGTTTTTTATGGTTCTAAGCAGAACTTTGTTGTCTTTTGTTCCAGGTGGCAGGTTTTGGTTCCCTCCTCCTCATCTTCATATTGTTATTAATAGTGTTGTTTTGCAAATGCAGTGATCAACAGGTCAGTCCCCAGCTCAGTAAGACCTTCCCTGCAGTCACAATGTCAATATGAACCAGCCGGTTATTATACAGTCCAAAAATGGTGGAGCTAATAAACAGATTTTTCTATTTTGCATTATTTTAACAGGATTTTTGTTTTTGATTCTGTCTCAGTTGATCCTTCTTATCATGTCTTGTTATTGTTTTGTTTGTTTCATGTATGTAACCCCGTTGTTTCCTTTGTAGGTTCAGCCTGTGGCCAAACGTCGGTGTCCTCGCCGTCTCCTGCTTCACCCACCTCGCCGTCCACTGCTGCACCGGTCTCTGAATCCCAAGCACCCACGTCAGATCCAGTCTACGAGACTGAAGCCTTTGCATCGCTCTCCACGAACGAGGCCTCTGCTTTTGGATCCGCGTCGATCTCGGAACCCGCCCTGCCCGGTGGACCTGTACCTGTTAGGTCTTACACACCGGAAGTCCAGAATGGTGTTCCTAAGGAACATTGAAATCTGATGTTAAAAGACTTTTGGTTCTGCACTAACATCACTGTGGGTCCGGTGGTCCTTCCTGCCAAGTTCATCTGTCCTTGAGGATCATGAATCTGTACACTCATTTTTTAACATTTTTGGTGTTATCTTTGACTCAAGCTTAAAAATTAAAAAACCATAAACAATATAGTAAGAGCAAATTTCATCATCTTAGAGGTATTTGTGAGCCGAAATCTTGCCTCTCAGGAAAGTGTTCATCTCATCCTGGTTAGATGATTGTAATTCTTACAATTTCTTTACATGGGAATCAGTCAGTGCTCAATTTCACGCCTCCAGCTGGTTCTGAATGCAACTGCAAAATTCCTGACAGCCATCTCTGTTTCAGCCCCGGCACTAGAAGAGTTTACCCTACCATCACTTCTGGTCCTCCACTACTCTCACAACTGTTAAATCTGACTCAAAGACTCTTTTTTCTGTTCTCTGGGTGTCTCAAAGAACTATTTGTGCTGTTTGTTTGTCCTGTGTGTTACATTGTTTTTTGTGTTTTTATTTTTTCATGTTTATGTTTTGGAACTATTTAAGCCTTAATAGTACAGTATTGTATTTTTATGTTATATTTATATGTTTTTTGAATGGAATGTTTAAATTGTTTGGCACTTTTTTAATGATTGTTGATATTAAATAGCTGTTACAAAATAAATTTGACTTAATTTGACCCAATCCACTGTTTACAGCATTGCACTAGGTATTTACTGTACGTACATCCTATCTAACCATTGAGTGTTAGTTAATAAAACATCCTGACATAAAGTGTCCATTTCTGTGGTTCATTCTTGGTTCAGCAACAGAAAATCAAATGCTTTAAGCTTTAATAGTGTCCCAGCTGTCTGATATTGTGAGGGGAAAGAGGCTGTTAAGAAGAGACATTTAGTTCTTTCAACAAAAATCCAACCACTTTGGGAGCCACAGCACTGTATGTCCATTTTACCATCTTGGCTGTAAATATGTCTGTGTATGTGTTAATACCCTAGTATAGGACAAAAAATATATCTTACTTTGCTCTGCTTTAAACTTTAGCTCAGCTATAGCCACTTTTCTCGCATCTCCGGCAGGAAACGTTTCCTCAAAAGTAGAACAGTTTCTAGTAAAACATCTCTCAACGTTCAACTTTTTACGAGGCTGAAGTTGCTTCTTATTCGCCAGCTTCTTGTTCAAATTTTCCCATTCCATCTTAAACGGTGCCTGAGGCACCGGAATATAACTGCTGCAGTATTTAAGGTGGAACGGGAAAATTGAATCAAGAAGCTGCCAAATGAGAAACTGACTTCAGCTTTGTGACTTTTTTAGCATTTGACAGTTTCTTGCTGCAGATTAAACATATCAGGAAACCAGCTGGAGTGATTATAAATGCATAGAAGTCCAATCATCTCCAAATTATGGATGTTCATCTTAAATCTTTCGCTTTGCCTTTCTTCAGGGTTAAAGGGTGAACTATCAGTTCTAAATGAACTTTAAAAAATTTCAGCTGCTTCACTGCACATATTATCCAAGCCTCTGTGAGTGAAACAACTTTGGTAGGCAAACACAAACCATGTTCACGTTTTCTTTGAACCTGTTCTTTTAAGCCACCAGCTGCAGCCATGAAAATGACATTTTAATGTAAGCATAAATACACAGATCATTGAGAAATTGAAGCCTCGAGTGAATCCTATATCAGTGGTTTCAGTCTGAGATACACACAGCACCTGCGGTTTCAACAGCTGGAAGTGAAACAGAAGTAAAACTGCGATTAGCCACGAGAGGGTGAGGGAGGAGTATGTGGGAAGAGAATGCTGAGTTTCCAGTAATAGTGAAAAGTGAAAGTGAAAGTGTTCAGTGTGGTTTGAGTGTGAACGGCTGTGCTGTGCTCTAATTGAAATGGCCTGTATCCATATTTTCCTTTCAGAATCAGATGATTTAACTGGCCAAATACAATATTTGACTTAGTGGAACTGGTGCTTAACTTGCCTCGGCCTCAGAAAACAGTAATAATAATAATAATAATAATAATAATAATAATACATGATACTTAAAAATAAAGTGCTTTTCAAGAACCCGAAGATGCTTACAATTATATCAACACAGAAACAGAAACAGACAGGAAAACACTTTAACACAGATAAAGACAGCATAGGGAAAGCTTTAGCTTTGGGAAGGTTGTAGGTGAGTGAAAAGGGGATGTTTTGAGGTTAGATTTGAATGTGGGGTTGGAGAAAGTTCCAGAGGCAAGAAGCAATTTCTGAGAATGCTTGATCACCAAAGCTATGGAGGTTCCAAGAAGGAATAGTGAGCAGCCCAGCTGAGGACCCAAGAGTATAAATAGGTTTGTAGGGAAGGAGAAAATCAGAGAAATAAGAAGGAGCAAGGTTGTTAAGAGCTTTGCAAAAGAGGATCAAGATTGTGAAATGATTATGCTCTTTAGGGAAACCCAGTGGAGATTTTAAAGAATTTGCTCCGCCCACAGAAGTAAAGAAGTACAGTTCGTTTAATATCTACTCTAAACCAGCCACAACAATTGGCATGTTGTCAGCTGCATTCTGATTGGCTATTCATGTGTCTACATGGACATACTTCCGCTCAAGTACATCTCTTCTGGAGCAAAATACAGAAGCTGGTTTGAAAAATGTGAATTTTATGGCATCAGATTTTTAAGTTATTTAACAGTTTTCTTTCATTTAGAAGCTAATAAGTCAGATATCCTCATACGTTTGCCAGCACATATGCTTTGCTGTATAAAGATATATCTAGTGTGTTGTGGTTTTTCCATCACTGAACTCATTTCTAAGTAGATCTGTGATAACAGAGAAACAGTACTTTGTTAACAAGTAGCACAAAATTAATGTTGTATTTGATGTTGTGATGTTGCATTTTGAAGCCCTGATTCTAATAGTACAAAATCTATAATGCTTAAAGGCTACATTCACATTACAAGCCTCATTGCTCAAATCCGATTTTTTGCTCAAATCCGATCTCTCCGACGTGATGGTTCACACTCGTTTAGGTAAGTGACTCAAATCTGTCATTGATGTGACGAACCGGCGTCCTGAAATGACCCTTATGAACACATCCTACTCAGTAACGTCGCGTGAATGAATCATCAGCACACACTAACGAGCAGAACGAGCTTCGCTGAGAAGATAATTAACTCTGATCAGCTCTCAGCTTCATTATTAGAGCGAGACGAAGGAGAAAAAGGTGAGATGAGCTGCTTTTCCACCGTTTACAGGCTTTAACTTCTGTTCGGTGCTGCTGCCATGGTAACACTGAATGATGGTCACGCGCAGTGGAAAAAAAGCACATGAATTCTGATCTGAGCGTCACATTAAGGTCGCATGGACACAGATTAGATATGTATCCGATCTAGGACCACATGTGAAAAGCTACATTCACATTACCAGGCTGAAGTGGCACAAATCCACGTGCCAAAATTTTTGCCCTAATGTAACACAAATCTGATCTTTTCAAACCCGACCTGAGTCACTTTCATATGTGGTCCTGGATCGGATACGTATCTGATTCGTGGCCATGTGACCTCAGATCATAATTCATTCATTTTTTCCCAATGCACGTCCAGTCATCAAGTTAAAGAGATCGCATCTGAGCAAAAGAAATCGGATTTGTGCAATGAGGCTTGTAATGTGAACGTAGCCAAAGTGGTTGAGGTTGGAACAGATCAGATTTGTGCTTCCAAGCAGCTCTGAAAACAGATCATATTAGGGCAAGAACCAGACATCAAATTACTAAAAATGTAAAAAAAAAACAAAAAAAACAAAATAGGCTAAATGACTGACGGTAGTTTAGTATTACTCACTTTTATTGGAAGAGTTACTAATTAATTTCTTTGTATCAACTGGAAAATTAATACTCTATTATGATAAATATTAGAGCTTGTTTCTATTTTCAAAAATTAGCAGGTAATTATAGGTGAATAAAGCTTGTTAGCACAGTATTACTATGTCATTAGCCACATATTACCACTCGGTAAAGTGAAATGCTACCAAACCTTTTACACACAGAATCAAAGACTACACACAGACACACACACACACACTAAACTTTCCATCCCATTCTGTTTACTGATATACAAAAACGTAACTCTCGGATGTGCACAGTAAACGTACTTTTGCTGCATTTCAGTGAAGCAGACAGTCGACAGGACTCAAAAACAGCCTGTTTAATTTGAAGATGTTATAAAGAGGTTGTAAACATGAATGGACTGTTTTTGGTTAATAAAACCACACCGATGTCATAAATCCACTTCAGGGAACAGAATAAAAGACATGTGAAATGTAGGATATGAGCCTGAATACCTGGTACAGGTGTACTGGGAGCTGGATTAAAGGAAACATGAGAGCTGGTACGAGATCTGCTGGTTTAAGGCATTGTGAGAGCCAGTTAGCAGAGGCAATATACAGTCCTTAGTGAAATACAGCATAATAAGGTCTATAATAGCATCGTCTTCTAGAGTCGTTCATCAGGGAACCAGATCCAGCTGGTTTACACTTCATTAATGGTCTCATTAATCCACTGTCTGACAGGATCAGCACAGACGTCCATGAAGTTGTTGCCAGAGATTTGCACTCCATATACAACGTCAACAGAGCCTTCTGTCCTCAGAATGGGTCCACCAGTGTCAGTCTTCATGACGTATAGGAGGGAGAGAGAGAGAGAGAGAGAGAGAGAGGAGTAGTAAGATACACCATGAGCTTTTTTGCACTAAAACAAATTAATACAATCACTGACTACTTCAATTCACTGCTACTATTAGTGAAAACTGAAATTCTCTCACTGTTACTTTCCAATTATATAGGAAAAATCCCTGCAAAGCAGCTCTGTGTTAATGATTTGTATACATTTATCGTCAACACAGCTTCTTGCTTATCAAAGTGTCCTCTTGGTGTGAAATTAGGACTGTCACTAATACTGGCACTGATATTTACACCTGATATTATTTTCCTCTAAATTAACCTCATTAGCCTTTAAAGCTAGTCCCACTGATTTTTTATTCTGGCATGATTAAACGGTTGAGGTGTAAACAGAGTCATTCAGAGTGGTTTGGTGTGAAACGCTCTGTTCTAGAGAAACTTACTGAGTCCAAATTGTTCACAGTGGTGGTGATGGGAACCAGACGTCCACCTCTAAAAGCTCCTTCACAGAAAGTTACTACAGGAAATGGTTATGAATTCAGTTTTATGATAGTTTCAAGAAGGTTTTGGCCTTTAAAATCTACTCTTGGTGGAGGGATTTATACAGTTTACCACTGTTACACCTTTGTCTGCGTTACATATAAACAAACACAAACTGGCTATATTTGTGTTCTAGACATGGCGACCCCTGGTTCCTATCACCACCACTGTAAAGACATCACTGTAAAGAGTTGGTAAGTGTCTTTACAGTGAAGTACGGCACATCAAACTACTCTGAATCACTTTGTTTACATTTCAACCACTGAATTATGCAGAAATTTGGTGGAATTCCCCTTAAAATGGTACGTTATTGTAAACTGCCAAAGAACTAACTAATCTAACTAATCAGCTCATTATCGGGCCTTTCTGAGCTGAATCAAGTGTGACATGCAGAACGTGGGAACTTCAGGACTGAGAAGCTCTGGGAAACACTGGGCTTAACGTTCTACAGTGAAGGCATGTGCTAGCTAAAGGCTTCATACCTATTCATTTATAAACTAGAACCTCAAAGAAACAGTCAACCAGACATCATTTACAACAGTTAAAGAAAGGCATCAAAGCAGCAGACGCTTTTATTTTTAGGTTGTTATGCACAGTAAAAGTACTTTAGCTTCAGTTCACTAGTTTAGACCTAATTTAGTCTCTTATGAAGCTTTTCCAGACTAATGAAGTATGTTTATCTTTGTTTTTAGCAGAAAAGTAATATTTCACTATAATCAGCCACTCATAACTAGTCAACAGCAGCCCACAGCACCAACTACAGCACAGGAACTGACCATCACTACTGAGAAATTTAGGGAAACACAGTCCAGTCGTAAAGTGGTGATGACTTACTGGACAGGTGAGGAATGGTCTGACACTCGCTTTGGCGCAGAAGAAAATATCTTCAGAACTTTTCTTTTCATCACAAGTAGTGACGATGAAAAGAAAAAAGTGATTTATGGCTCCTTTATTCTGTGGACACTGAAAAAACGTGCTCAGACGGTGTTTGTGCTGAACTGTTGCTTTAAGGCTAAAATTCCACATTCCAAATACTAATTGAAATTGTATTCATTTCCAATATTTGTAAATATTGGGTCGTATATTTCACTAAGTTGAAGTCTTGTTTTCAATAAAAGGATAAAAGGTTGTTTTTTTATTTCATTTTATGGTGCTTTTTTAGACTTTTATGATGCTATGATACGATTGCGCATTGTTGCCAAGTGGCAACAATTTACGAAGCAACCCGCTAAATCTTTTTAAATAATTTTTTTTTTAAGTTCTCTCTCTTGGGAGAGAATAAGACTCGCTGCATCCTTATTTGGTCTTGCATTCTGTAATGCTGGAGGTGATGAGACAGGATGCAAGTGCGAGTTGTTTTTATTTAAATCAGACTTAACGGAGTCCAAAAGCTCAGTAGCAAAGGGTTGCAGCAAAGATAAACCCATGAAGAGACAAAACAAAGTAAAACAGAACTGAACCAGAAACAAAACCTACAATCAGAGAAACAGGCAACAGCAAAAGGGTATACAGACAAGGCAAGACAAAAGGACTGAGCAAGCACAGGGGTATAAATACTAACAGAGAAATCGAGAAACACCTGAGACCAATGAGAGGGCGGGGACTAGGAGACAAAGAACAGGTGAAGATGAGGCAGGACAGGGGAGGAGCCAACATAACAATAAAAGCACATGTCACAAAAAAACAAAGGCACATCAACCGGGTGACACTAAAACATGGAAAGACTTTGTTTTTTAATTTGTCCACTTTTGTTTCCAACAAATTAAAAGAAAAACGTGATGTGGGTAATAATTTGGGAGGTATAACAGTAAAAGTGTATTCTGCAGTATTTAAAAATCATGGCGGTATTTCAAAATTCTGATGTGCCAAATTCCTATTTCATGTCTGAATGGCTAAATAAACACGTTTCAATTGTAGTGCCACACTGGCCACACTGCCATGGGAGCGCAGGAAGCATGGCCATGCAGACTGGCCACATGCGGACGCTCTCGAGAGGCGCCAGAGAGGCGCCTGGTGGATGACTTGTACCTAAGCCGTCATAAGGAGAGTATCAGATGCAGGCCGTGATGTACGACAGAACAGCTGGCGTTAGATACGATAATGCTGCCCACATTGACATTGTAGAACCAGGAAAAAGTACAGGGCATAGACCATGTGGCTACTGCTCAATGTCAACAATAGGAACCCCAGGCAGCCCAGGATGTGCCTATTCCCCTGATAAAGTGCCCCGTAGCCAGTGTGACCAATGGATGGTTGGTAGCTTTGTAATAACTTCCACCAACCTGTCTGAGAGGAGCCGTTTGGAGAGCAGGGAGACTCACTTGGCCTCCAAAAACATATGAACAACTGGTCTATCTTCAGTTTTAGCTCCTCGGTGCTATGACAGGGCATAGGTGTTAATTAAATGCTGGATCGTGGACTTTTGGCAGGAAAGCTGGGTTCAACCTTTAAGCCACAAATGCATCATCTGGGCCCTACTGAAGGCACAGGGGGCTCACTGACAGCAGTTTTCAGTGACAGCCACTTGACAGCAGCTTGCTGTAAGGGTTTAATCGTAGTACTGCATATGTAGTCCAGAACTATGGAGAGCTCCCAAGGCGGCGGCCATCTTGAGCAGAGTAGGTGCAGCCTCTGAGCCTCTTCAAGAAGGCCACCACTAGCTTGTGGACACCTAGAAGTGTGCCGTTGCTCAGGGCCAGACGACTAGAGAGCAGTAACACAGACTTTTTAAGGTAGAGGGAGACCTCCCTTCTCCAGCAGTTCCTCTGGGAATGAGAAATCTGACTTCACTGAACATGAACGAATATCTCCAACTTGCTTTCGTATACGGCGTGAGTAGAAGGAGCTTGCGTATTTCCCGTTAGGGCACAATAGCAATCGTGGGCTGTCGTGGGCCGAAGGTTAGGCCGTCGTGGGCTGGAGGTTAGGGAACCGGCCTTGTGACCGGAAGGTCGCCAGTTCAATCTCCAGAGCTGACAATACTGGTCCCCGGGCGCTGTGGATAGGGCTGCCCACCGCTCCGGGCAAGTGTGCTCACTGCCCACTAGTGTGTATGTGGTGTTTCACTTCATGGATGGGTTAAGCGGGGAGGTGAAATTTCCCCATTGTGGGATTAATAAGGGTCACTTATAATAGCTTTGAGGTGGTCTTAAGGGTCACAGCCAGTGTGCAGCAGCCCTGCAAAAACACATCATAAAATGATAGCCGTGGTAGCTTTAGCACACAGACTAACCAGATAGCTCTATTTAGCAGGCCCTGTTAGCCTGGTGGCTAAGCTATGTCCCTGGATGATGATGATTCCCCTGGAAGCCGGAGCCGCCGTAGCACCAATACTCTCCAAGCCTTTGTTAACCCGTAGGTTATGCTTGTTGTAGCCGTCACATCGTGTGAGGATGAGGAGCTGATGCTTTTAACATGATATGTCGTGTTTTACCGCCAGGCTACATCATGTTCAGAGGTCAAACTGTGACTCACTTGGTATTCAGTTCTTGGTCTATGCTGAGTACGCAGAGAGATATCCACTCGACAGGTACCACCCCTGGTGGTCAAGAGTTATGGACCATGACTAGCCCACAGCCCAACACAGAATAACACCAGCAACACACATGTACATCTTAAACCAAGCATAACAGCTTATTTACAGCATTAAGGTCTGTCCTACTGTGAACTGGCACCATCTGAGAGCCTCTGCATGTGGGTGCTTTCCATGGCCATGCCTCCCACGCTCACACAGCAGCACAAGCCAAAAGCAGGACACTACAATATTTTGTAGGGGTCACTGACTGTAGCGTTGAAGCTCTGATAGAAAATAGAAGAAAAAAAATCAGAGGCAGTAAAAACCTCAGAGGAACTAAACATGATAGCGGCTCAGCGAAGCATAAGAGCTCCACTCAGTACAGACTGCATTCAGCTTTCACCCCTACACCAATCACTCGACTCTGCGCCCTCAGAAATCCTCTAAACAAGGACCATTTTAGCTTCAGTTAGCAGGAAACAAGCATGCTACATCAGCTATTATTAGCTTCTGTCCCAAACTTCACAGAAAAGGTTTGATTTTGGGTTTGTAAGTCATTCAAAGTCTCTCAGCAATTAGTTTTCTTATTAATATTTATTAGTATTATTATTTATAACCTGTACTGTGGTCCTTAGCCTTAGCCAGCCTAATGTTAAGTTAGCCGATTAGGCTACACATCCAAACACTGCAAAACACATTCAACAGACAATCACTTTCCTTATTATCTCTATTCTATTATTATTTTATACCATTTTACATTGTGAGAACTATTCATGATGAATGGAGCATCAGAAATATGACAGAGTAAAATACTGTTTTATAAGCATACATTAAAGTTGAGAGCAACTCTAGATTTCAGAGAAAGAATGTTTTGTTAGAGCAGCAATAAGATTAGGACTTAAAGCTATTATCTCTACATTTTAGTCTAGAAACTGCTTACTGACACGAAGAGGGAGGCGGCCAGTTATTAAGCCTAGTTTGGTATCTGATGGCCCATCCTGTTAGCACACAATAATGGGTAGTGTTGGCTAGTTACTGTGTTGGTTTCACTTTGCTAGTCCAAATCATTGAGTTCATTTAAGCACTTTTAAGTTATGGATTTAACGAGTGTCAGGATTTCTACACTGCTTGACAATGACACATTAGTGGAGAGAAACTTGACTGAGACTCATGTCCTTGAGGAACCTCAACAGCAGTGAGAATAAAATACAATTAAAACTTAATTAACATACTTAACAAACAGCTTTCCTGGAATAGGCTTGTATCATGGAAAACCAAAATTCCCTCACTTTTTTAAATAAAAGAGTTAATGTGGCTCTATGTAAACAGTGTTAAAGTTTCTAAATGATTTTGCTGGAGCTTCACTTTCCATACAGTGAAATCTCCTCTTGGCTGCCTTAAAACTAGTTAAGGAGCAGTGGTGGACAGTAACTAAGTAAATGTAATACGTTACTGTACTTATGTAGTTTTTCGTGTATCTGTACTTTTCTGAAGTATTTCCATTTTGGGCAACTTTTTACTTTCCACTCCACTACACAAGTCAAATATCTCACTTTTTACTCCACTACATTATGAAATCTGTCATTCCTTTTGGTTTATGTGTGTATAAAAATGTAACATGTCAAAAAGCACTTTATTTTGTTGGTCATACCGACCCAGTGCAGCACACGGTTCAGCGTCAGTGCAGCAGCGGAAAATTTTGAGAGTGTCTATTCAAACATAAATGATAAACTAACCTAACTTTGTGTAAATAGACCACAATATAGAAATATGCACACATATGCAGTTGTGACTGACGTGTCTTTATTCTGAATTTATATAAACACTTTTTTATAGTAAATTTGATTTTTGCTAGTTTATGTTTATGAACAGAGACCTACAGATGCAGTTTAGTAAGTTTAAGTAGAGTTTAAAGCAAGTTTTTAGTTGCAAAAAAATCTTAAACTGAAGCTTTGCTTGTTTGTAAACAGTTATTTTAGAGCCACTCAGTTCTACCTGATTGAAACTGTTTGTCTTTAATATTTTCTGCTTTTGATAATATTATTCGACATCAGCTTCAGACTAATTCATGACATTCTATTAAAATATTAGTGTTACATAAGAGTGACACTGGAGTATTTTAATCTAAAACGAGTTAATGAAGCGAGAGTCATGTTACAAAAATAGTAATGGGACATCAGAGTCAAAATTAATCTTTTAGTACTTTTACTTTGATACTTAAGTACATTTTGAAGGCAAATACTTTTGTACTTTTACTCAAGTGGAGGTCTAAAGGGAGGAACTTCTACTTTTACTGGAGTAATATTTTACCTTACCATCTCTACTTTAACTCAAGTACATGATTTGTGTACTTCATCCACCACTGTTTAGGAGCTTGTTTTATCAATAAACTAGATTCCAAAAAGTGAAGAACTCTGCTAAGAACATACCTGTAAATTGAAATGTCTGGACTGAGGAGTTAAAATTGTCAGTACGTCGTGGATTTGAGCTTTATTTTCTACCTCATTGAACAGTTAGCACAACAGCTACCTAATGCTCACTGCAATGGCTGATATTATCAAGGGCTAATGTTAGCAGTGCAAGGTTAGCGAACTCCTCAGACGTCTATTTTCTTGGAGGTTTGTCACTATTATAACCACATATGTTGCTTGTATGTGAGAAGTAAACTAAGTAAAGCATTTCTATGTCTGTACTGATACTTCAGTAACAACAGAACATTCATATTTCACTGCCACTATTCAGCCCATACAGAAATATTAATGTCTGATACATGGTTGTACATGGTATATTATAACAGTACAGATATAATTGTTCCTATGTCATCTGTGTATGTAACATAACCACTTACATATATGGACATGTATGTAAGACATATGTGACTAATATAAGTATAAGGGATTCCATATCTGCCAATATGTCATATATTTGAAATCCATGTATTGCCAAATGTCTGCATGGGAGGAATGAAGTAAGTAGAGCTACAAAACTGTGGAGGAGAAACGTTTCTAAGATTTTAAGTCCTAAAACACATTTTTATAGTTCTCTACTGTCTGGAATTGATACTTGCTGCCAACACATGTGTCTAAAGTGCTGCTCTGTGTCCAGATTTTTCTCTCTGTGGTGAACATGATAGCCAGAATCGCGTCCTCAAGTAAGTGCAGAGTTTTGAAGAAGCCTGAGAGACGATGAGGTTACAAGCATTTCTCTAAAGAGAATTACAGATCAAACACTTTAAAATGAAGATTAATAGAGTGTTACTGTATTAAGCTGTGTGTTTAAAGCATGTTCTGTACCTAATCAGGTAAAATCTCACCTGTTACCAAAAGCAGAAGATGCAGAAAAGTGAACGTCTCCATTCTGCTCCTCTTGTGTTTTGCTGAAGAAGAAAATGACTCAGGATAAATTTCCATCATGCCTGATTTCTCCTCAGTCATGTGAAGCTAATCGATTATGAGTAAGTAAAAAAGTTCCTTGGCAGGGTTGAGAAGTCAGGGTTGGCTCAAAAGGACAGTTTTTCATTCTGGCTTCTGTAACAGGGGAAACACTGAAATGAGGCTCCAGGACTGAGATACATTAGCTGTGGGTCTGCTCTGTTGTGGCTGCACAGCAGAATCAGATTTGTAGGTAAAAATAAAATAATCCTCCTTTACAGTAAAATAAAGCTCTGCTGATCGTTCAACACAGTTTAACACTAAATGGTCTTAAACGCTGGAGTTAATGTAGAACTGCTGGTTCACCCTTTAACCCTGAAGATCAGCGCAGACTGGTGGTCACCATAGCAACACAGACATTAGCTAGTAGCTAATGAAAAGGCAAAGAGAGAAATTTAAGAGGAACATTGATAATTTGACGAATGGACTGATTTACATTTTTAATCACTCCAGCTGGTTTCCTGATACCTTTGATCTGCAACGAGAAACTGTCAAACACTAAAAAGTCGCAAAGCCAAAGTCAGCTTCTCATATTCCACCTTAAATGGCGCAGCACTTACATTCTGGCACCTAAAGCGCCATTTAAGGTGGAACAGGAAAATTCAAACAAGAAGCTGGCAAATGAGAAGCGACTTCAGCCTTGGAAAAAGTTGAACGCTGAGAGACATCTTAGCAGAAACTATTCTACTTTTGAGGAAAAGTTTCCTGCCAGAGATGTGAGAAAAGTGGCTCTGGCTGAGTGAAAGCTTAAAGCAGAGCAAAGTGAGTCTGGATTTTTGTTTATATTATATATTTTTATTCTATACTAGCACATCAGCACATACTGAGACGTATTTACACCCAAAATGGTAAAACGGACATAAAATGTTGTGACTCCCAAGGTAGTTTGATTTTTGTTGAAAGGACAAAACAGCTCTTCCTAACATTTGGGTTGGCAATGCCTGGACTAGACACGAAGGCAACGGTTGCTCAGCAGGTAAACGGTGCCCAAATCCCTTTTCTTCATATGCAACACAGTTGGCCCAGATAGCCAATATGTGCTTGCGCTGAGCTGGGCCTCATCCATTAGCTGACTCTTCCTGAGGCTGGACTAAACTCGGCAGCCTCGGCCAATAGTAAGCGCTGGTAAAACAAGTTCTGCTGCTGCCTTACGGACAGTTACTAACCTCAAAAAAACAGGCGTTCTTGTCACTTCAGCCACCACAGAAGAGAGAATGGAAAACTGTCCTTCTGAGCCAACCCTGACTCCTCAACCTTGCCAGGGACTTTTTTACTTACTCATAATCATGTGACTGAGGAGAAATCAGGCATGATGGGAATTTATCCTGTGTCATTTTCTTCTTCAGCAAAACTCAAGAGGAGCAGAATGGAGACGTTCACTTTTCTGCATCTTCTGTTTTTGGCAACAGGTAAGATTATTGCCTGATTAGGTACAGAACATGCTTTGAATGTGCATCTTAATACCAGCTTAACACTCTATTATTCTTCATTTTAAAGCGATTGATCTGTAATTCTCTTTAGAGAAATGGTTGTGAACTCGTCGTCTCTCAGGCTTCCTCAACCTGTGCACTTACTTGAGGACGTGATTCTGGCTATTATGTTCACCACAGAGAGAAGAATCTGGACACAGAGCAGCACTTTAGACACACGTGTTGGCAGCAAGTATCAATTCCAGACAGTAGACAGTTATAAAAACGTGGTTTAGGACTTAAAATGGTAGAAACGTTTCTCCTCCGCACTTTTGCAGTTCTACTTACTTCATTCCTCCCATGCAGAAATGTGAAATTTGGCAATATGTGGATTTCAAATATATGACACATTGACTGATGAGGATTCCCTTATTCAACTTAAATTAGTCACATATGGACATACATATGGACATAAGCCAACAAATTTATAATATATGTATACATTGGTATTCATTAGGAAGCATGCAGTGGAAGTAACAAATACATGTATATCGCTTTTGTCCGAACAAAACCTTATATCTTTATTTTTGTCGTTTTGCAGTTTTTGATGAAATCAATTTACAATGTATGTAAATTTCACGGTGAATGGACCAAAAGAAACGACTCAAAATGACTTGGAAAAAATTCTGGTTCCATTGACTTACATTAAAAGTAAAGTAGGTTTTTTTCGTTCTCCTGTAAAGTTACCATTTTGGAGATGCGAGGTTTTGTTCCTGACAACAGTGAATTACACAGATCAGGCGTAACATTCTGACCACCTCCTTGTTTCTACGCTCATTGTCCACTTTATCAGCTCCACTTACTATATAGGTGCACTTTGTAGTTCTACAGTTACAGACTGTAGTCCATCTGTTTCTCTGATACTTTGTTAGCCCCCTTTTACCTTGTTCTTCAGTGGTCAGGACCCCCATAGACCCTCCCAGAGCAGGTACTATTTGGGTTGTGGGTCATTGTCAGCACTGCAGTGACACTGACGTGGTGGTGGTGTGTTAGTGTGTGTTGTGCTGGTCTGAGTGGATCAGACACAGCAGTGCTGCTGGAGCTTTGATGTTTAAGGAATGGTGGATTTAAAATAGTGCACTGCTTTCATTTATTTGGCATCTGTGTAAACAAACTGAACTCATCTGATTGTTTTAGGGTTTGAAATAATGCAGCAGGACGCTGTGGCACAATACTGGCATAGACATAGAATCAATCAGTAAATAGCTACGTCAGTAGATCATCCCACTAAATGGTTCTGTAGCCCCGAGTACGGTTAGCTAATCATGCCCAAAAAACGGGCTGAGCCCTGGTTTTAAGTGATGATGCTCCACTCATGAGTAGTTCTCACAATGTAAAATGGTATAAAATAATAATAGAGATAATAAGGATCATAAGCGATAAGGATAATAAGCAATTGACTGTTGAATGTGTTTACCAGGTGCCGTGTCCTATGTGTGTAAGCATCCTGACCGGGGGTGCAGCGTCACGGATCATCCGTACCACGTGCGTTTGGCTCAGCAGTTGCTGGATGATGCAGACATTCTTCCTTTACTCGGGTTTGCTGAGCCGTTCCGGGTCTGCAGTGGGACTCTAATACACGAACAATGGGTTCTGAGTGCTGGGAGACTGTTACTCTGCGACAAACTTCTGGTACAGTGGACAGAAAGTGTGGGTGAATCATAAAACATACACTTCTGTTTCAATTTAGTGACATGTGGTGTAATGTGGTATAATGCACTGGTAGTACAAGCCAATACATGTGTACTGCCACCTGGTTTTAGCTTGTTTTTAAGTCTGATTTGGTCGATGCAGACAAAACTCTAGAATTAGGCCAAATTTCAAGTTTCACAGTTAACCAGAATGGCTTGCATGACAATGAAAATGTGCTAACTTGCTAACTCTGCCTGAGGGTCATTGGAAAGTGAAATGAGGATGGGGATGTGAGATTGGGCCTCACACCGTCTGGCCCTGTGTTATCTCAGAATTAAACAACTGCAAAATATTAAATAGCACTGAAGACCAGTAGAAAGCTGCTGGTTAGTGGTAATGGCGGAAAAGCAGAAAGGTGAAATTAACCTGTTTTGTAGTGTTCGGATGTGCAGCCTAATCGGCTAACCTAGCATTAGCTTAGCCAGCAGGCTAAGGATCCAAACAGTGCCACACACCGCAGTACAGATTATAAATAACAATAATTATAATAACTAAGTTCTGAGAGACTTTGAATGACTTACAGGCAAAATTGAACCTGTTCTGTGGTCTTTGGGACAGCGTAGGGCTGTCCCAATAGCTCCGCGTAAGGATTAGAGTGTAGCCTATGGGTTAACAGAGACTTGGTGAGCATTGGTGCTACAGTGACCCCTGGTTCATCACCCAGGGACATAGCTTAGTCACCGGCTAACAGGGCCTGCTAGACGGAGCTATCTGGTTAGCTTGTGTGCTAACCAGATTGTGTGATTCCACGATTGTTGTGGCCACAGCAGGTAAGAACTGTATCACTACTCACATAACCACGGTTGCATCTGTAACTATCATTTCGAGTATGTTTAGGACAAACATGGACTATGCAAGGCTAGAAGTGACCTGCCTGTTATCCTGGCCATTCGTAGTGCTCTCCTACCATGAGTGTGGCGCCTCCCAAGAGGGCCATCCCTCCTGCGCTCCCATGGCAGTGTGGCCAGTGTGGCACTATAATAGAAATGTGTTTATTTAGCCATTCAGACATCGAATAGAATTTGACACATCAGAATGTTGAAATACTGTTATTGTTTTTGAATACCAGTGTAGTTTTTAAATACTTGGAAGAAAATCTTTGGGAGGACTTGAACCTGAACCTATACACCTCTGCTTGAAAGTGTGTATAGTTTTGAATTGCTAAAGTTATTAGTGTTCATCTTCTTATAATTGGTTACACAGTTCAAACAAAATCAGTGTCTTTACTCTATGTCTGTTTTGTGCTTCTCTCTCTAGAAAACCTTTAAAAGTGAAATTCAGCTCCCGTCCTGGTGAAAATCAAGTGATTCCACATGACAACATAAGGAAATTCAAAAATGAAGACTCAGATGCTGATAATATCATGCTGGTCAAACTTCCTGTGCCTGTGAGTAACATCGTCACGGCCCAGTTTCCAGCGTCTTATTGCACTCGTCCAAAAATTGGAGAGAAGCTTGTTGGAGTCAATTGTCATTACACGCAGTACGATTCAAATACAGGTGAGAAACCGTGTTTCTTCTACTCAGATCTGACAATTATCAAGGCCTATATGAGCGGCCAGGTGTGCAGATGTTAGAATAGTGTAAGAAAATTGCTGGGGGCATCATAACTGTGATCAAAACACAGTTATTTACTAACAGATGTGTGACGTTGTCAGATTCTGTAGTCAGGAAAGAAGCCGACAGGCCATATTAGGAGCTCAGGGTCTGAGCAGCATTTCTTTTTGAGGAAAATCGCATACTCATGTTCGCTCGCATTTAGGAAAATTCATATTTCAGCTTCTTAACGACCTAATAATTCAGAGGATACAACAACATTCATAGGTAAATTATACGTGGCCATACAATACCAACCATACCAAAACTACCAAACCATACCATAAACTGCCAAACCATACCCAGAACTACCAAACCATACCATAATCTGCCAAACCACACCAAAAACTGCCAAACCATATCAGAAACTGCCAAACCACACTCAAAACTACCAAACCATACCAAAAACTGCCAAACCTTACCCAGAACTACCAAACCGTACCATAATCTGCCAAACCATAACAAAAACTGCCAAACCATACCAGAAACTGCCAAACCACACTCAAAACTACCAAACCGTACCATAATCTGCCAAACCATAACAAAAACTGCCAAACCACACTCAAAACTGCCAAATCATATCAGAAACTGCCAAACCTTACCCAGAACTACTAAACCATACCAAAAACTACCAAACCATACCAAAATTACCAAAACTGCCAAACCACACCAAAAACTGCTAAACTGTACCACAAATTGTCAAACCACACCCAGAACTACCAAACCTTTCCAAAACTCTGTGGTGTCACCTCAAAACCTGCTGTGCTGAAACGGGATCCTTAGTGTGCAGTCGGGTTTTATGGCTCCTTTATTCTGTGGACACCAAAAAACGTGCTCAGATGGTGTTTGTGCTGAACTGTTGCTTTAAGACTGAAATATTTGTTTTTGTGTGTGTTTTTTTTTTTCCAGATAAGGTGCGTCCACTTTGTGTGGACCGTAGCGTCACTAAAACTTCTGAGCTTTTCTTCTACGCCCCACCCATTAAAAGTGTTGAACCATTCCGCTTTTGTCCAGTAAGTCATCACCACTTTTAAAGGCCAAAACTATCAGGCAGTGAATTCATAACCATTTCATGTAATAACTGTCCTTGAGGGAGCTTTTAGAAGTGGACGTCTGGTTCCTATCACCACCACTGTGAACAATTCTGACTCAGTAAGTTTCGCTAGAACAGAGCATTTCACACCAAACCGCTCTGAATGACTCTGTTTACATTTTATTATTAATTATTATAATTTAACTCTTAAACATTTAATTATGCTGAAATAAAATAAAATCTGTGGGACTAGCTTTAAAATCTAAAGAGGTTAATGTAGAGGAAAACAATATCATGTGTAAATATCAATGCCAATATTAGTGACAGTCCTACTTTGGGAAAAATCATTTGCCATTGTATTAATCACCAATAAAAGCTTATGGTGTATCTTACCATTTCTTTCTCCCTCTCTCTCTCTCTCTCTCTTCTCTCTCTCTCTCTCTCTCTCTCATATACTTCATGAAGACTGACACTGGTGGACCCATTCTGAGGACAGAAGGCTCTGCTGATGTTGTATATGGAGTTGAAATCTCTGTCAACAACTTCATGGACGTCTGTGCTGATCCTGTCAGACAGTGGATTAATGAGACCATTAATGAAGTGTAAACCAGCTGGATCTGGTTCCCTGATGAACGACTCTAGAAGACGATGCTATTATAGACCTTATTATGCTGTATTTCACTAAGGACTGTACATTGCCTCTGCTAACTGGCTCTCACAATGCCTTAAACCAGCAGATCTCGTACCAGCTCTCATGTTTCCTTTAATCCAGCTCCCAGTACACCTGTACCAGGTATTCAGGCTCATATCCTACATTTCACATGTCTTTTATTCTGTTCCCTGAAGTGGATTTATGACATCGGTGTGGTTTTATTAACCAAAAACAGTCCATTCATGTTTACAACCTCTTTATAACATCTTTAAATTAAACAGGCTGTTTTTGTTACTGTGCCTTTAAGACTGATACACTATATGGACAAAAGTATTGGGACATCTTCACATTACACAAGAAGCTTTTATGAATCCCAGGTATGAAGCCTGGCTCACAATCTCTGTTCTAGTTCATCCCAAAGGTGTGTGATGGGGTTGAGGTCAGGGCTCTGTGAGGGTCAGTCAAGTTCTTCCACACCAAACTCACCCCAGTCAGGCCTTTATGGAGCTGCTTTGTGCACTGAGGCTCAGTCATGCTGGAACAGAAAAGGTTCTTCCCCAAACTGTTCCACACAGTTGGAAGTGTACAGTTATCCAAAATGTCTTGGTTTGCTGAAGCATTAAGATTTCCCCTTCACTGGAACTAAGGGTTCTAGACCAACCCCTGAAAAACAGCCCCATATCATCCTATGATGTCATGTTTAAAGTCACTCAGCTCTTCAGTACGACTCATTCTACTGCAAGTGTTTGTCTATGGAGACTTCAAGACTATGTGCTTAATTTTATCCACCTGTTAGCAATGCGTGGGGCTGAAACACCTGAACTCAATAATTAGGAGGGGTGTCCCAATACGGTTGTCCATATAGTGTCTATGTAAATGAGCTCTGTTCTGATTGGCTGCGCCTCATATAAAAAGCAGCCCAGACTGAAACACTTCTTATAACTTCATGAATGAATAGGAGGGACTAAACTGCTGTGGGCTGAATGGGCGGCTACATGTAAATATGTTAGTTTTTGTGTCGTCACAAAAGCACTGAATTCAAAACAGGCTGTTTTTGCAGCTTAGGTTCCATATATGGACTGAACGGAGCAAACATTAAACATTAACATTAAAGAGCCCACATCATGGAAAATATGAAATAAAAAAGAGTTTGATGTAGTATGTAAACATTGTTAGAGCTTCAAAGCATACCATTCACTCCCCAGTACATACAGTCCTTATACTGAAACTACAGCAGTTTAGCCCCGCCCACTCATACTGAAGATGTAAGGAGTGTTTCAGCCAGGGCAGCCAATCAGAATGGAGGTTGTTTACATGTATCAGTCTTTACATATAAAAGCCTGTTGAATTTTAAGGAATAAAGGTTGGAAAATGGTCATGTACAAATGAATTATGATTGATTTTGGCACATAAAACCACACAAAAGTAGACCAAACGTATACATGGAAATTAGGAGATGGGCCCTTTAACAGTGTTTACATACTACATCAAACCCTTTTATCTCAAAAATGCAAGATATGGGCCCTTTAACAGCTTGGTTAGTGTGTGTTAAGAGCTGGGATGGAGCAAACATGTGGAATGTCTGAAGGGTCCCGAGGGCTGGTTTGAAAACCACTGTCCTCCTGAAGCGAGAGTATGATGAAATAGGCATGATGTCATTTTTTCTGCTTCTAACTGGTGGATATTGACTTTTTATGAACTGAACTGTTTCTTTGAAAGGCACACTGTAACTGACGGCTACATTTATGTAAAGCAATAAACAGGACCAGCTTGGAAAGTTTAGTAAATGTGTTTTGTGTGTAAGTGTGTAGTCTAAGGCTTCACTCCTGCTATGATAAATCAACAAGATATTACTAAAGTCTTAATCTACAAATGTCCACTACAAATGCATTCAAACAATACTTCTAAATATTCAGTGTAGTTTTTGTCCAGCAGATGGCGCTAGTCACCAAATAGTGCTGAATCTTGGTTTCACCATTTTGTAAACTGCTTGCACATTCTGTACTGTGCAAAAGTGAATGACCAGCCATTCATTAATTCAATTTCCTGGCAAAACAGTCAAGTTAAGTACAAGTTATTAATTTTCTCAGGATTAATATAAAAATCAGAAAACAAAGCATTTAAAAGAAAACAGCACAAAGACAAAATGTTTAACTTTATTAGTATGAGGACCATTGTCGTCCTCATAAAATATATCAAGACTGTAAGTCAGGCAGAAACAGTGAGTGAAAATTACTATAAAGTCATACCGAATCACAATGTCACATATTTAGCAGCCATTTCTACAAAAGAAAATTGAAACTCTTCTTAACTTGTAATTGTTAAAGAGAAGCAGGATGTCTATTCCACATATCTGCAGCTGTATCTACCAATTAAAATGCCTAAAACTGGCTAGAAACTGTCTTTTCTAGTCCAATTTTAATGCTTTGTGAGCCGTTTGCATCTCCTGATCACTGATTATCTAAAACACAATCTCAATAATTTACTGTTGATTTGTTAGAAACTGACCTACCTTCACAGTAAACCCTCTGAACTCTTTAGTCCACCTCAAGAGCCAAACAGGATTACCTCCATTCATCCTAAATGAAGGGACAATGTATTGTCAACCAACCACATTGAAACTTTTTGAAGCTCAATACTTAATCTATTTTCTACCTCAGTTTTATCTTTGTGAGATACTAACAATGCCGCATTATCAAAGGTTGTATGAACAAGCTACTTCTAAATCATTAATATACAATAAAAAATTAACAACAAGCAGTTTCAAAGATTTCAGGTATTTAGGTATTTCACTTCAGTGCATAATATTATCATAAGATTCAGAGAATCCAAAAAAGTACGCACTGCATTAAAAACCAGCATGATTCTGTAATGGCTATCACCGCATGGGCTCTGGAATACTTTGCCAAATGTTTGTCAATAAACACTGTTCATCACAGGATCCACAAACACAACTTAATTCACAGTGGAAGCCATATGTCAACAGCATCCAGAAACGCCGCCGAATTCTCTGGGCTTAAGCTCATCTGAAATGCATTGATGCGCAGGGGCAAGACGGTCTAACAGGTCAACCTTTCAGATGTTGATGTAAATAATAGACACAGTGTTTCTATTTACCTTATAGATTTGATATTTCCACAAATAATAAACCAAGGATGATCGAAGATGAATTTTGTGACACATTTATGTTTTCTTTGATGCTACAAATGTGGTTCATTTTTTCAGTGGCACCCACAGAGAGCCCTTTTACTAATATTAACTAAACCAAAAGATGATCAGGAACATGATTAAAATAATACACTGTTAATTTCGCACTCAGGTAAGTTTTTTTCTGAAGAATTGGAAGTCAAGTGATAATGACTTAGAGCCAACAATGCTCAGGCTGTGATTAATCCAGGTTTAGACACTCAAACTGTGATTAACCCAGGTTTAGATACTCAGATTTGGATCAAACCAGGTTTAGATACTCAGATTGTCTTTAATCCGGGTTTAGATATGCAGGCTGTGATTAATCTAGGTTTAAATACTCAGATTTGGATCAAACCTGGTGTAGATACTCAGATTATCTTTAATCCAGATTTAGATACTCAGACTGTGATTAATCCAGGTTTAGATACTCAGACTGTGATCAAACCAGGTGTAGATACTCAGATTATTTTTAATCCAGATTTAGATACACTTTAAATGAAAGAGTGACATTTATGACAAACAGCCAATCATATGAACAAAGTATGCACTGATCAGCTGACAGCTTGGGAAAACTAGCATCATGCTGACATTCCCTGTTAAAAACTGTGGTCAAACCAGCCACCTTTCACCACAACACAGTTAAAGAAGCTAATCCATGAGGTGGAGAACAGTGAGCTGTATAAGTCTGTGTGAACACTGCTAGCCGGCTGGAACAATCAGTCAGTAGAACCACGTTTATAGTCTGCTGTGAGATTCTTACAGTGCTTTAAATGTGTAAAACGCGTAGCTAGTTCTCTCAACCTGTTAGCCGATCAGTTCATGGTTTGTTTATGTTTTGTCTTGATGAGCAGACTTTCCATTTTCAGAGTAGAGATCCTGAAGGGTTTGAGATCCTGAAGTTCATTTAGCAGTGTTTAGGTTTTAGGTCAGGGTGTTAAAGGACCTGAGGTGCCTGGATGTTAAAGTCCTCAGCAAGGATCACTGCTCAGACCTGACCGGAACTGACTTTGAGCAGTGCAAATGTATCTTCTGTGAGGGAGGAATCATGGTGTGGAACTTAAGCCATACATGAAATGCTTATGAAGACGTTGCCTGATGCCTGAGACACAGTTTTCTGTTCGTTGTGAGGTAAAGTTTTGGCCTAAAATGTAATTTTATGCAATTTTGTAATGGGTTTACGGTGATAGTCCCCAGAAAAAACATATTTTTCATATTTCTCTTTATTATACAATCATCAACTTTCCATATAAAAACTCAGAAGACACATGTAGGTGTAAATATGTAAATGAGCTCTGTTCTGTTCCTCCAAAAGCAGGAAAGCAATGTAAATGTTACGTAAGCGCACGATTTTCCTGAAAACGAGTGGGTAAGATAAGCTGCGAGAGAAACATAAAAAGGGGCCATTTTATCAGTTGAATGCTAGTCTGTAATAAGTAATGAAACCTGTTCATTTTTTAAAGGCCCATCAAAATGTCTTACAAATGTCTTAAGTAGAGCTCAGAGGGAAAAAAGGCATGGGAAGTGGGTTGTATGTACCAAAATCAGTCATAATTAATTGGTACATAACCATTTTCCAAACGTTATTCCTTAGAATTCAACAGGCTGTTCTTGTTACCTTGTCTTTAAGACTGATGTATGTAAATTATCTCCATTCTGATTGGCAGCCCTGGCTGAAACGCTCCTTACATCTTCAGTGTAAGTGGGTGGAGCTAAACTGCTGTAGGCTGAATAGATGGACATATGTAAATACGGTGTTTTTTGTTACATCACTAATACAGTGAATTCCAAACCGGCAGCTTAGTTTTAATACAAGGGCTGTACGTACTGGGGAATCAATGGTATGTTTTCAAGTGTTTACAATGTTTACATTTAACATCAAACTCTTTTATTTCAATAAAATTCATTTTTCCATGACGTGGGCTCTTTGATGTTTCAAAGTCTACGTTCACAGGTAAAAGCAGGCCAAATCTGATTTTCTCACCAAACCTGTTTGTTTGGCTGTTCACATTATCTTTTAAATGTGAACTGTATGCGACATCAGTCTGAACAGATCAGCTCCTAAACTGACCCACATGCACAAAAGAACAGAGCTTCACGCTGCTTCACAGCTCATCCAGAGGTAAACAATCACGACTGCCAACGAACGCCAGTCGCTCCCGGAGGATCAGCTTCATCTTCACCAGCATCACAGGAGCCATCATGAAGCTTCACTGACTGACAGCTGGGCTCATCACCCAGAATGTGTTCTTCTTTGGTTCGCCTCCTCTGATTCTTTAAACTTTGCTTT
This sequence comes from Colossoma macropomum, assembly GCF_904425465.1. Taxonomy (NCBI): domain Eukaryota; kingdom Metazoa; phylum Chordata; class Actinopteri; order Characiformes; family Serrasalmidae; genus Colossoma; species Colossoma macropomum. Next base: position 30,705,954 of record NW_023494800.1, read on the forward strand.
CAGACTTTTAACTGTTCTTTGATGCTGCAGCCTCGTTCTCCTGCGGCCACGTTCGGACACTTCTTTAGAAATCTCTTTGAACGCTTCAAGCAGTTGTGATAAATACCTTTCAGTTTTTTAGAACAGAAACAACAGCCCTAATGTTTATGAGTCTCAGCAGTGTTAATGATGGCGGAAGTCGAGTTAGATTGACGTAAAAGTTGCACGAATTCTGATCTGGCAGTTCAGACTGAGTCGCATTGCTGCACTTTTGTATACATATCGGATTTCAGTACCACATATGAAAGCGTCTCAAATCGGAATTGAAAATGTCAGATTCAGTGTGTTTATCTGCTCACACTGCCACACAGACACACATCTATGCCACATATGAAGAAGAAACTGGATTTGTGCCACTTTTACCTGCTGTGTGAACATAGCCAAAATAGCCATTTTGCTCCTGATATGGAACCTAAGCTTCAAAAACAGTCTGTTTTGAATTCGGTACCTTTGTGACATCATGAAAAATAGCATATTTACATATATCTGCCTATTCAGCCTGGAGCAGTTTAGCCCCGCCCATTCATTCATGAAGTTATAAGGAGTGTGTCAGCCTGGACGGCTTTTTAAATGAGACACAGCCATTATGCCTGTCATGGCATCGTCTTCTAGAGTCGTTCATCAGGGAACCAGATCCAGCTGGTTTACACTTCATTAATGGTCTCATGAATCCACTGCCTAATAGGATCAGCACAGACGTCCATGAACTTGTCATCAGAGATTTTCACTCCATATACAACATCAGCAGCGCCTTCTCTCCTCAGAATGGGTCCACCAGTATCATCCTTTATGAAGTTCATGAGAGAGAGAGAGAGAGAGAGAGAGAGAGAGAGAGAGAGACACCATGAAGAATATTAAAGACTGGGGCACATCTGAGAACTTCTTTGTATTAAAACAAAATGCTAATTAATATAATCATTGACTACTTCAATTTACTGCTACTATTAGTGAAAACTGAATTTCCCTCTGTTGCTTATCAATTAGGTAAGAAAAAAGCAGCTCAGCGCTAATGCTTTATATGTATCTATCTGAAACGCTTCATGTTCGTCAAACGCCTACGAAACCTGCTCTTCATACGAAGAGGACACTTCAGGGAAATGACACTTCAGGGAAATGATTTTCCCTGAAAGATGTGCATTATTGCCAAAGCAGGACTGTTTTCCTCTAAATTAACCTGATTAGTCCTTAAGGGCAAATTCCACTGGTCTATGTTACTCCTGCATAATTAAATGGACCAGGTTTAAACAAAGTCGTTCAGAGTGGTTTGGTGTGAAACGCTCTGTTCTAGAGAAACTTTGAGTCGGAATTGTTGACAGTGTTGGTCATAGGAACCAGACGTCCACCTCTAAAAGCTCCCTCACAGAAAGTTACTACATGACATGGTTATGAATTCACTGCTTGAGAGTTTTATGGTAGTTTTGAGAAGGACTTTAACATCTATTCATGGTGGAGGGATACATGCAGGGTGTTGTGAGGCAAAATAGTCCCTGGAAGAAACATTATTTTCACATTTACCACTACTGTACCATTGTCAGCATTGATCATAACAAATAAATGGCTATGTTTGTGTTGCAGACATGTCAAATCCAAGTTCCTATCACAACCACCTTAAAGAAATCTGAGTCTCTACAAAGAACCATTTCACACCAAACCACTCTGAGTCACCCTGTTTACATCTCAAACACTCAATTATTGCAGAAATGTTGGGAAATCAGTGGAATTTCCCTTTAATATGATAAGTTAGTTTTTTGGCAGCTTACAAAAACTTATCTAACTAATCAGCTTATTTTCAGCCCTTTCTGAACTCAAGTGTGACGTGCAGAACGTGGGAACTTCAGGACTGAGACTGAGAAACTCTGGTAAACACTGGACCTTCTACAGTGGAGGCATGTGCTAGCTAAAGGTTTCACACCTATTCATTTATAAACTAGAACCTCAAAGAAACAGTCAACCAGACATCATTTACAACAGTTAAAGAAAGGCATCAAAGCAGTAGACGCTTCCTTTTTAGGTGGTTGTGCAGGGTAAAAGTACTTTTGCTGCATTTCAGTGAAGCAGACAGTCGACAGAAGAACTAGTTTAGTGCTTTTCCAGACTAATGAAGTATGTTTTACTTCGGTTTTTAGCAGCAAAATAATATTTCACTATAATGAGCCACTCTCCCTGACCAGTCAACAGCAGCCCACAGCACCAACTACAGCACAGGAACTGACCATCACTACTGAGAAATTTAGGGAAACACAGTCCAGTCAAAAGTTGATGGTGACTTACTGGACAGGCGAGGAACGGACTAACACTCATAATGGCTCTGGCGCAGAAGAGAAGCTTAGAACTTGTTGTCCTTACATCACCACAAGTAGTGACATTGCGGTCCACACAATACAGAGTCACCTTAGCTGAAAAACAAAACACACACAAGCACAAACATTGTAGTCTTAAAACAACAGTTCAGCAAAACCCTATTTTACAGATTTGGCAGATCGCTTTCCCACGCTACAACCACACCGTCTCACCATGTTTTGAGTGTGCATAGAAAAAACAGACTGCAGGCTGATCCTCACACTGATAGACTGAGGATCCTCTTAATCATTACCCGGGCACATTTCCCCTGAAACCCGTTTCAGCACAGCAGTGGTGACACCACACAGAAACCTGCCTAAACCAGAGAAAATAAACATGCTTTCTGCTCAGAAACCTGTTAGCTAACTTCGGTTTTGGTCTGGTAAGGATTGCTTGATCTGGTTGGATTGGTATGATTTGACAGTTCTTGGTAGTTTTTGGTACAGTTTGGTGGTATTTGGTCTGGTTTGGTGGTTTGTGGTGAGGTTTGATAGCTCTTTGTATGGTTTGGTAGTTTCTGGTATGGTCTGGTAGTTTTTAGTATGGTTTGGTACTTCTTGCTATATTGGCTAGTTTTTGTAGGGTTTGGTAGTTCTTGATATTTGGTAGTTTTTGGTATGGTTTGGTACTTCTTGGTATAGTTTTTGGTAGTTTTTGCTATGGTTTGGTACTTCTTGGTATAGTTTTTGGTAGTTTTTGCTATGGTTTGGTACTTCTTGGTATAGTTTTTGGTAGTTTTTGCTATGGTTTGGTACTTCTTGCTATATTGGGTAATTTTCTGGTACGGTTTGGTAGTTCTTGGTATATATGGTAGTTTGTGGTATGGTTTGGTAGTCCTTGGTATATTTGGTAGTTTTTGCTATGGTTTGGTACTTCTTGCTATGGTTTGGTAGTTTTTGGTATGGTTTGGTACTCGGTATATTTGGTAGTTTGTGGTATGGTTTGTTGGTTTTTGCCATAGGTTTAATAAATTGTTTACAGCTTATAATTTGCTTATTAAAATAATAAAATGGCTAAAGCTTTACTATGTGAAATACCCTAAAGACTACTGATACTATAGTCTTTTTTGTTTTAATAACTTTTGTATATCACTCCATTCATGTTTGGTGAGGGAAGGCCTTTGGTGTGGAAGGCTGCTGCACTGTTATCAGTTTAACAAGCACAACCACGGGTACGAAAAAAAGATCCAACTCGCGCTGCTGCAGAATGTTGTAAAGCCAGACAACATATCAGGGCTGATTCAGAATGTGGACTAATGTTACAGATTAAAATGCAACTCGTTAAAAGAAAACTGATTGTGTGACATATGATTAATTGTGTGCTAAAGCCGTGGACACTGTGTTTGACATGTAAAATCATCCAAATTGATTGTCAACCATAACATATGGACACTATAACCATTGCTAGGACTATTAAGTCCTAGTAGAACAGTAAGTCCTACTGTGCCAAAAAGCACTGTGTGATGAGTTGAGTTGGCATGATCCTACTTGCGCGAGACGACATGCACTGTTTTGAACAAAATCAATTGTGTTTCTGTAGCCATTTTCCTTTATGACAAATTATCTACACACCCTGCATTAAACAAGAAGGTTCCAAACCTAATATGTTTGCCCTACGTACATTTTACCTAAGAATGTTGTAGGATCCTGAATTATGAGATCGTTAGGAAGCTGAAATATGATTTTTTTCTGCATGTGAGCTGACACTGCTCTGCACTGAAATGACATCATAAGACCGGCCTCACCAAAATACCCCACACAAACCAGCAGGTTTTGTCCAGTGTGGTAGTTAAAGCATATTTAGAGCTGAGATTGGTATATAATAGTGTAAATACAAGTTTAACCCCTTAAAATCCCAGGCTTATTACATACCAAGGTTTATTATTCAGTAACTACAGGGACTTCAATGCAAACAGGTTGAGCTACTCTTAAGTGTGAAATAAAACTTAAGGGGTTTACAGATCTTACTATCATGCAACATTAATGCACAGGAGTGGTAGCTTCCTATTAGCATGGATGTAGCACTATTCATATTTCACGTCCTTAAAAATGATGTAATTCAGTTACACTCTGTGGAAAAATAGGACAAAACATATCGCGTTCTGAGTCTTTTTGTTTACCACAGCATGTAATAGCAGTGATCTTCAGAAATCCAATTCATTTTCCCCCAAAGAAAAATACGGCACAGACCCTGAGTTCCTAATATGGCCTTTCAGCTTCTATCCTGACTGCAGAATCTCACACTGTCAGACGTCTATTAATAAATAACTGGGTTTTGATCACAGTTATGATGTCCCCAGGCATGTTCTTATATTTCCTGACACTGGACAGTCATGAAGGGCTTGATAATCGTCAGATCTGTTGAGTAGAACAAACATGGTTTCTCACCTGTATCTGAATCGTACGTTGCGTAATGACAACTGAGTCCAAGGAGCGTCTCTCCAATCTTTGGACGAGTGCAAGAAGACGTTGGAAGCTGGGCAGTGATGATGTTACTCACAGGCTCAGGAAGTTTAACCAGCATGATGTTATCAGCACCTGAGTCACTGCTGAACTTCCTTATGTTGTTGTGTGGAATCACTTGATTTTCACCAGGGCGGGAGCTGAATTTCACCTTTAAAGGTTTTCTAGAAAGAGATGCACAAAACAGACAGAGAGTAAAGACAAACACTGATTCTCTTTGAACTGTATTACCATAAGAGCGCTCATTACCAAAATATATAATCAATAATTTTAATAATAATAATGTTAATAATAACACTACTGAGTACTAGAAATTTTTTAGTAATTCAAAGATATAAATTCTCTTAATCAGAGATGGACAAGTTCAGGTTTACAAAGTAAAAGTCCTCTTAAGGATTTTGTTCCAACCACTTTAAATTTGCTAATTAGCTTTAGCTAGTTGGTAAAACTATCTAGTGACATCAACTAGGCAACAAAAACATGGAAGAACATTTACTTTTTGAATTTGTCCACTTTTGTTTCCAACAATTAAAAGAAAAACATATCAGCTCTAATCAGATCCACCCGATTCCTCTGTTCAGATGCTCCCGAAGGCCTGATCAACTAAATCAGGTAAGTGAGTAATTAGACAAAGCTCAGTGTAAGGCACTGTTATCAACAAAGTGAACTTGGCTTCATATGTTATATGATAAAAAAAATGCTTCAGCTGCTTCGCTAGCTTGTGCCACACTGTATACTGAAACTAAAAGCAGGCGGTGATATACATGGTAAGACAACACAGCAGAGGTTGCTAATAGGCGGACTGCTTAACCGATAAACTATGGAGAATTATTTTATTTCGCCGAGTTGTCCTATTTTAAACGGCATAACTTTTCTGGCATTTATGGTAGTTTTAGCGGCCCAAGAGATGCACAGACCAATCACATGCATTGTAAATATCACACGTGACGCTACTCAGCCAATCAGATCTGTGCAATACAATGAGCACTGCAAATCGGTGAAGTTTTCACCCACACTTTCTGTCCAATGTACCCGATGTTTGCCTCATAGTAACAGTCTCCAGCAGTCAGAACCCATCGTTCATGAATTAGAGTCCCACTGCAGATCCAGAACGGCTGAATTAACCCGACTAGCGGAAGAATGTCGGGGTCGTCCAGCAACTGCTGAACCAAACGCACGTGGTACGGATGATCCATAATGCTGCACTGCTGGCCAGGATCCTTACATGCATAGGCCGATGCACCTGGTAAACACATTCAACAGTCAATCACTTTCCGAAATATCTTGTCATTTATTTAAAATTTTATTATTATTATTATTATTATAATTATTATTATTTTACAACCCCAATTCCAAAAAGTTGGGATGCTGTGAAATGTAAATGTAAATAAAAACAGAATGCAATGATCTGCAAATCTCATAGACCCATATTTTATGTGAGACATTTTTCCATTTCAGGAAAAACATTAACTCATTTAGAACTTGATGGCAGCAACGCATCTTAAAAAAGTTGGGACAGGGCCGTGTCTACTATTGTGCAGCGTCCCCCTACATTTTACACCACAACTTTTTTGGAATTGGGGTTGTGCACCGTTTTACCTTGAGTAAACATTTCCAACATAAATATTACTTGGAATAAAATATTGTTATATTAACATACATTAAAACTTAGAACAAAGTCTAGATATCAGAGATAGAATGTTTTGTTAGAACAGCAATGAAATATTATATGTGAAGTTCTACAGTGATGTTTACTTTTTAAAGCTACTACCTCTACATTTTAGTCTAGTAACTGCTTACTGACACAAAGAGGGAGGCGGCCAGTTGTTAAGCTTTGTTTGGTATCTGATGTCCCATCTTGTTAGCAAACAACGTTGAGTAGCGCTGACTTACTGGTTGGTTACAGTATGCTAGTTTAAAGCTTTGTTAAGTTCACTTAAGCACCTTTAAGCTGATGAATTTAACCAGTGCCAACATTTCTACACTGTTTGATGACACTTTGAGGGACTTTAACAGCAGTAAACCAGAATATGATACATCTGTATATACAGGATACAGCGGTTTCCCAGTTCTGCTCTCAAGTAAGCCCACATTTAATGGTTTTCCCTCCAGAAATTCAGCATTTTTTACATACATCTTATTCAGTCTCCAAAGGTTTAACCCTGACAGTTCATGCTAAAGTCATAAAGAGTGTTTCAGTCAGCCCTGCTTTTTAAATGAGGTGTAATACAGAACAGCCAATTAGAACATAAGTCATATACATACATCAGCAATGTATAGGAAGCACAGTTAAAAAAATAGCCTGTTTAATTCTAAAGGGTAAAAGTAGGTTTAAACGGTCATGTAAAAATGAACTCCAAATGTTTTTGGTACATAAAAAGCACAAGAGAAAATAAAATTTGATAAAGTTGTAGGATATGAGCCCTTTAATGGGTCTACCAGAGCTGGGAAGATAGCCCAGGCTAAAGTCTGTCATAATTAGATGGTTAAGATGCAAACAGAGTCATTCAGATCGGTTTGGTGTGAAATGTTCAGTTCTAGAGAAACTTAAGGAATCAGAATGGTTCACAGTGGTGGTGATAGGAACCAGACGTCCACCTCTAAAAGCTCAGAAAGTTACTACATGAAATGGTTATGAATTCACTGCCTGATATCCAAAAAACTGTTTTATGATAGTTTTGTGACAATATTTTGGCCTAAAGTGTATTTGAATCCATTTATTTTAATCTATACATTGCTGAGGGGTATGTGCAGGGCATTATAAAGCAAAAGTCCACCTAAATATAAATATATATATATGTTTATGACTAACCATCATAAACATCAACATTGAATATAAAACTTCAGAAGACGTGTGAAGGTTCAGATCAAACCACTCTAAACAACCGTTCACATCTTAAGGTTTGAACTGTTAAGAAAGTTGGAAAAATGGGTGGAATTCCCCTTTAACGTTAACTCTCGTGCTGTGCGCGCGGTTTGCCTCCAGCTTCACTTTTCAAACAGCGAAATCTCCACTTGGGTGGCCTTAAAATTAGTTTTTGAGCTTGTTTTACCGATAAACAAGCTTCCAAAAGTGAAAAGCTATGCTAAAACATACATGTGAAGTAAAATGTCTGGATTGAGGGGTGAAAACTGTCGGTAAGTGGTGAATTTGAGCTTCGCTCTTCACCTCAGAGAGCGGTTAGCAGCACGGCTAACGGTTACTGTTATCGAGGGTAACGTTAGCAGCGCTAGCTAACGCCACAAAACGTCAAGTTCCTTGGAGGTTGGTCACTATTATAATCACATATTTTGCTTGCTTTTGACATATAAACCATTTTTTGTATATATTTATGCATCTTAAGGCCAAAACATATTAACATAACATATTTTACTGTCTTTTCAGAGAAACGTCAACGCAGGGCCTGAAGTAGTCGAGCTAGCTAGGTTAACTAGCTAACGTAGCTACAGAAGTGCTGAGGGGAAGCGTCTCTGACTTCGCCTTCGATTATTGGTAAGTCCGAAACAACTTTTTATATATTCTTCTATGTCTAATATACTAACTATCTGAGTAATTCTTGCTGCCAACGTATAAGTAACGATATGTGTGTAAAAACGCTGCCTGTCTAGCTTTTTCCTTGTCTGGTTGAACGTAGAAGCAAACGTAAATTTAAACTGAAGTACAGCAGATCGAAGTGCGCGGTTTTGAAGGAGCTTCTTGTCAGAATTTCCCCGTTCCACCTTAAATGGTACAGCGGCCTCGGGCTCCAGAATGTAACTGCCGCACAATTTAAGGTGGAACGGGAAAATTCGAACAAGAAGCTGGAGAAAGAGAGGTCAAGTTTAGCCTCGTCGAGACGACTGGTGCAAGCATTCTTCTGAAGAGAATTACAGAAAAATATTAAAATGAAGATTGATAGAGTATTAGATTATTAAGATGCACATTCAAAGCATGTTCTGTACTTAATCAGGCAAGAATCTTACCTGTTGCCAAAAGCAGAAGATGCAGAAAGGTGAACGTCTCCATTCGGGTCCTCTTGTGGTTTTGCTGAATAAGAAAACGTCTCAGTAACTTTACTGCACAGGATAAATTTCCGTCATGCCTAATCTCTCCTCTCCTCAACCACGTGAAGCTTAGGTTGCTCGATTAAGAGTGTTTTGTTTGTTTGTTTTGTTGTTTTTGAGATCCTGCCAGGGTTTGAAGGTCAGGAAGGATTAAAATGGGCAGTGTTTTCCATTCTGGAGTAAGTTTCTCCTTTTTAAGTCTTGCTCCTGCTCCATTGGTCATGCAGGTGACCAGCACACCAGCATCAAAACACAGCATATGCTGGTTTTGGTAGTGACTAGCCATGCTGGAGATATTCTAGATATTCTAGCAGGAAGTTAACATAATACTCACAAGAAGAACATTTTAAAGATGCGTGTTGGATTTTTTGAGTACACTCAGTTTAGAACTTGCTGTATACAAACCTTAGAATTATTATTTTTGTATAGTTGCAGGTCAGATTCTGGACAGCTAAGTGTGGCTGATTCTTTACAGTCCTGTTACCAATGTATTTATTGGTAATTGGTAATTATTATACCAAGTGTTTCATGAGAAGTCATTTCTTCCCAATATATGAAGATGCCGTTTTAATTATATGTGTCTTTCCTGTTGTTGGTCAGTTTTTTTTTTTTTACCTGCCTGCTTTACTACGAGTGTACAGATGTGCAGCTGAGGTTTTATTTTCAGTGAACCACTTTGAAAATGTTTTTTTCAGGCAAATGAATGAAAGTTAGAACTAGAAGCTATGGACATGAAAGGGGAATTCCACCAATTTTTCAAAATTTCTGCATAATTCAGAGGTTTAGATGTACACAGTCATTCAGGATTTTTGTAAAATGCTCTGTTCTAGAGAAACTTATGGACTTGAATTTCTTCACAATGGATATCATAGGAACCAGAGATTGCAGCGTCTACAATCTAAAACCACCTACACATTTTGAGGTTTTATATGTAATGTTGAAGATGGTAAAACTATAGAAAAAACTGTTTTAGGTCAAAACCTTCTCAAACTATAGTAAAACAATGTCTTAGAGATCAAACAGTGAATTCATAACCATTTCATGTAGTAACTCTCTGTGAGGGAGCTTTTAGAGGTGGACGTCTGGTTCCTATCACCACCACTGTGAACAATTCAGACTCTGTAAATTTCTCTAGAACCGAGCGTTTCACACCAAACCACTCTGAACGACCCTGTTTACATCTTAACCATTTATTCATTATGCAGAATTTTTGAGAAACTGGTGGAATTCCACTTTATATAGGTCTGCATCATGCTTTTAGTTTTAATGTGTCAGATATGCACCTACTGACTTAACCATATGATATATGGTGAGTTTTATATGTGAAATGAACTTGTTCGTTAATGAAATACCATTGAAGTAGCCTTGACTGCAGTCATGGGATCTGCTGTGAGATCTGGATGTGCTTCAGTGTCACTACAGGATTGAGTGGAGTGTAATCAGATTTGTTATGAGCATTTGTGTTATTGTGCTGCAGTATAAAAATTGTTCGGCTGAGAGCTGAAATTCCCAAGCAAGCGGCAAACAGAGCTTTTGGCGTGTCTTGGTTTAGTGGAGCAAAGGCCGCTATGTGTAAAATGGATCTTGGAAGATGTGTCTAGTCACTGATTCCGGTTTGCTCACTGTTTGAGTTTAGTCTGAGCTGTTGTTTGGAATGCAAGAGCATTTAGTGGTTTCAGTGAAACGAGACTCTGTATAAATGTAAGATTTTTTGTGAGTGGGTGCTATGATGAATACTGATGTGCGACGTAACACTGGTGGTTTTGCTTTGATTGTAATGATTAAATTCAGCAAGACTTAGCTTTGCACAGATATCTGTCATTTAAAGGGCTGATATCTTGGGGGGAAAAATAGAATTTTCTTCACAGTTTCGGAATAAATGAGTTTTATGTATTATGTAAATATTGTTATAGTTTCAGAAACATTAATGGAACTGTAAAATCAGACCATTTTGAATTTATTGTATTTGTGATGTTGCCAAAACCGACATGTTAGCACAGACCCACCTATTCAGCCTACAGCAGACTGCTTTTGGAATAAGGCACAATGCAGGACAGTCAATCAGAACAGAGATCATTTACATATACCAGTCTTAGAAGCAAAGTAACAAAAGAGACTGGAGAATGATCCTGTAGAAATAGATATCGACTATTTTGGTTAATAAAACCACGCAAACCTCATAAGTTTATATGACACAGGCCCTTTAAGGTTCTGTGTTTGGTGTGACAAAAATACTTTCACATCTCTCAGTAAATTCTGATAAATTTGAAACGTTTATAATAATTGGAGTATGTTTCTTTAAATGGATATCATCTGTTTTTTTTTATTAAAAAAGGGAATAATACATCTTCAGTGGTTGTTTATCATTAAAATTACAAATAAATGCTTGTGTATTTACAGTTATGTTGCCGTTATCATATTTCATATGTATCTTTCATTATCAAAATAGATGATGTGCTTTATTTCAGCATGCTAATGTCACCAAGTGTCTTCTACCTTATCACCACTAGATGGCAGCCCAGCTCCATTTAAAACCCTAATGAATGTCTGCTTATCTAGTGGTTCCCATTCCCATTGAGGTGCTGATGGATTTTACTAGCCTTAAGGGAGAGGCTGGTTTATTTTTCAGACTTTATCTGTCTCTATTTGTGTCTTTCTCTGATGGCCAGTGTGTCTGAGATACTTTGAAGAAGTAGTGACAGCTGAGTACTGAGTACACTGTCCTGAACGTATTTAGTAACAAATTCCATTACAGTACGAAAAAAGGTAACGTATTCGGAATATATTTAGAACACATCTTGGAAAGGCACATTGGAAATCTTTTTTTATTTAATTTTTTTTTATTATTTTTTATTCACACTGTTTCTCGTTGTTACTGGTTGTCTGTGTTCTTCATGTAATTATTCTGTTTCTTGAAATACGTTTCCTGAAAAAAACCCTTAAAATTGAAATTTAATTTAAACGAATTTCTGAAAATTCTTAACTTATTACTTTAGCAGAGCTCAGTAACACTGAGATTAATAACTGATCACATTGATTTATCAGTCTACTCAGGCTTTAGCAGAGCTCAGTAACACTGAGATTAATAACTGATCATCACATTGATTTATCAGTCTACTCAGGCTTTAGCAGAGCTCAGTAACACTGAGATTAATAACTGATCACATTGATTTATCAGTCTACTCAGGCTTTAGCAGAGCTCAGTAACACTGAGATTAATAACTGATCACATTGATTTATCAGTCTACTCAGGCTTTAGCAGAGCTCAGTAACACTGAGATTAATAACTGATCACATTGATTTATCAGTCTACTCAGGCTTTAGCAGAGCTCAGTAACACTGAGATTAATAACTGATCACATTGATTTATCAGTCTACTCAGGCTTTAGCAGAGTTCAGTAACACAGATTAATAACTGATCATCACATTGATTTATCAGTCTACTCAGGCTTTAGCAGAGCTCAGTAACACTTATTTAGTGCGTAAGTATTCTCCTAAAATTGTAAAAAGAAACTATTTTGAAAATGTCTTTACAAAATGTAACTGAAACTGAATACAGATGCTTATTTTCTGTATTTTGAACACATATTCCCAATATTTGTACTCCATTACATCCCAACCCTGCTGAGATGAAGAGAGACTAAGTTTACAGGGTTGAGTCTGTTTGAGAGATTAGGGGCCCCAGAATGAAATCTGACCCCCTTCTCCCCCCGACACACTCACAGAGGATTCACAACCTTTGTTTTTCCTGCTCTCACAGACACTGAGCCCTGTGAATGGGAATGAATCATGCTTTATTATGTCAGGAATTCGACAAGTCGATGAGATTTACTATGGTATGACACTATAACACTAGCGGTTCATACATAAACACTAATGGACTTTCTTTTTTATAGGGATTGGATCAATCAGACGATATTTCTGCACCAGTTATTTGTATATTAGGCTGTTAAAAGAATACTCCTAACTCATTAAAGTTTTGTCTGATAGGCTAACCTACATGATTGTGCAAAATATTAATGGTGGGATAGTGGAGCCAGTAAAAGGAAAAATAGAAGGAAACAGGAAAAACCTTTGTGAGAAGTAGCAATGTTGGCAGCCAGGCCCAAAATCTTGTTTTGTTTTGTACTCAAACAAGTACAGTTGTCTGCAAAAGCTTTGTCCTAGTCAAATGACATGTTTTGTTGACTTTCCAAAGGAAAAAGAATTAACAGTTCTTCTTCTTTTATAGGGAACACACTTAAATATGACAATTTCCTGCAAATTTTAGTGCACAGTTTCTATTTATTTGCTGAGAACATATTAGAAAAAATAAAAAATGTGCCTTAGCTTCAGCACAGGTCATATCTAATTTAATATTTCCCCCCAAGGTGTTTAATTCAGCCCAAAAAAGAGTAGTTCACTTAGAAAAAAAAACACAATTGAACCAGCTATGCAGACAGCTATATTTCTCCGTGGAGAAGCTAATGATGGTGCAAAACAAAGAAGGCACTGATGTAATAACAGCAAAATTGCCGGCACTGAAAGTAGTTCTAGCTGGCTTTACATACAATTATTTGCATTTTTATGCTTGTGAAGTGTTGACAGTATTGCAGCACACTACACTTCACTACTGCAGTATACAGTACAACTATCACAGAGCATCCAACAATAAAGGCATGGAGCTAATTTTATACAGTGATGCAGTTACACAGCAGCGCACAGAAAGCAAAGGCTAATCCGTTTTATTATGACCAGTGTGGACATGCGCACTCACCAGCTACTCTGGGGGAGTTAAAGGAGAACCAGAGTGTATGAATGGATTGTTGACAATACTTCAGGTATAACAGGGTTAATGAAAATTAGGAATCTGTTTGGTTTTTGACTGTATCACATTATACGAGTCAGTATTATAGGTTATTGGAACCCATCATGTTTTGGTCCACAGGCTTCTAAGCTGCAAATTTGTTCTTGTTTGCATAGTTTATAGCATTCAACTCAATTGATTATTAAATTCAGTCCCACATGTTGGAGCAGGGAAATCACCCTGAACCAAAGTGCTTTAGAGCCCAAAGTTTCGACAGCACAATCTGTTCCTCATCTACCGCACCAAAAAACCGAGAACACAAGTTACACGCCGCGAGAGCGGCCAACGAGCTTTACGTCACCTCCTCCACATGTGTGAGTCACGGTGAAAAATGATACACACAGCCACTTTGGACTGTGTATGTGAGAGTAAGGTCAAGTGTGTTTTAAAAACTGTTTAAAAAGGAGTCCCACCAGCCAGGAAGAGTTTTAGTAACTAAGTGAATGAAGATTTTGAGGAGGAGAAAGAAGACAATTTTTGTTTTAAACCGTAATTATTTGGTCTACAGTTTTATGTACTTTTAAAGGAAATGATTTTTGGCTCAAATGTGTATATCTGAGTGTTGAGGGGGATGGGGGTGCTTACAGCTGCAGGCTAGGTGCCTGAGGTTTGTATAAACTCTTAATTTTCACTTTCACCTCAACCAAACCACCTCTGCCTACACCCTCCACTCGCCACTCTTTCATTTGCTGCTACTAATTAGAGAGAGGGGAACAGTGAGGGAGAGAGAGCACACTTGTGTTACATTTGCTCTAGTAGGGGACCAAATCATGGGCGTAATCTTTGTGGACATGCCGATCAAGTTCATTTTTTGCCAAATATTTTTATTAATCTACTTATTTCCAGCAGGCTTTCTTTCTTTGCCCTTTAAATTCACAGGCTTATCGGTTTTGAGGGCCTAGTATTTAGTAATTTCATGTAAAACAACGCAGACTGGCTGAGTAATTGTCAACCTCTATTTTTCTTGTATTTTTTTCCACTTATAACCAGGACTGGGTGTTGTTTGAAAATATTCAGTACTGATACAATACTTTCAATTTGATATCGATACCATAATGATACTTTTCCCAAGACATTTTTTCTAATTGTGACAAAAAAATACAAAAAGAGTAATTATGATTATGATTTTCTACTGCGTACCCAGCAGATATTAGTGTGTTTGACGGCATCTCTGCATGGGGGCTGATACTTGGGATTTAATGCTTTTGTCATCTCTCTGAATAAATGAAAACGCAGAGAAAAACTTGTTCACAAACACATTATTGTAACCACAGTTATAGGTCTGCCATAGAGGGGTAAAACAAATGATCTATCCCGCGTATCCCACCTAAACCCGGGAGATTCAACAGTCAAGATGGGCAGCAATCCTTTAACAATAAAACGGGTTACTGCTCTGTGGCGTTCTTCCCTTCTTGTAACTGACATCCTTAGCTTTTCTGCTACAGCGCTATTAGCGCGAGTAGAGCTGGTGAACTGGCCCTAGCACTGTCAAAGCCCTCACCTCCAACATGAAAATGACATGCAAGCAGTTAATACGGTTCATTTATGAAACATACGGAACATGGATTATAACAGCGTTACAGATATGTTCATACGTTGGCCGAATTGTAGCAGCTGGCTGGCTAATACGTGCTAGTTTTATGCTAACGTTAGCTGAATCCTAACTGGCTTTCAGCGCTAACAAACGGCATAGTGGCGAGCGCTGGTTTTCTCTGGCAAAGCGAGAAAGGGGCACAGTAAACGGTTACCTTGCTTGATGATATTTTATCACTGGAAACACTGGTGTCTGCATGTGCCTGTAATATATTTAGCCCAGATTCTCCGGTGGCAGTGCAGTGCTGTAATGTTACTTCATGCAGTCAAAAATTCTGCAGTTTTCTTGACGGAGATTAATTCCGTGTGTAATGAAATGTTTCATCAGATTTGACGTATTACCCGTTTTGGAAGCCACTTTCTTAAGATGCTTGTTGCACCTGGAACTGTTCCCAGTGTCTTTTTCGAAGTGGGAGCCAGACTTTTCGACCTCTTCGACATATTTAGCTGTGCGCTCTCTACGTTTCTGCTTTTCTTTTCTTTTTTTTTTGCATTACTTGTAAGGTTATTCCAATAATCCTTTGTGATTTGCATTTTATGCAAAGTATCAAAAATAGGCACCAATGTTTTTGAGACATTTCAGTACTCGGTAGTACTGAGATGATTCGGTCGGTGCCTTTTTGGTATTGAATTTCGGTACCCTACTTATAACGTTTGTTTGGTTTTGTCTTCAAAATCAGCCATCATTTATTTTTACATGATCATTTTTCTACCCTTTCTTCATTCTTTAGAATTAGACAGGCTGTTCTTGTTACTGGACCTTTAATAGTGGTATATGCAAATGATTTCTGTTACGATTGGCTGCCGTGTGTTGTTTATCATTCAGACACCAGTGCAGGCTGAAATACTCCTTATCACTCCAGTGTAAGTGGGCAGAGCTAAACATCTGTAGGCTGTGATGTGTCATATGCATTGGATACATGCAAGTACATATCAGAAAAATAATGTTTTTCTTAAAGTGAGGAAAACCAATATGTGGCCATTTAGGTTATAGGAGTGAGGAACATAAATGATCCTAGCGGTTTAAAGGGTTAAACAAAGGCAGTGGACAGGTCCCTTCATGCACACATGCCCAGCTGACCTTTGTGGAGAAGGATAAGCCTGACTGGATTCCATTAGTGCTGACGGGCAGTCTGGTCAGACAGGCTTAGTTTATCTCTTAGCCAGTGTTGTATCTTAAATGGTTTGAGCTGAAAGCTTGGAAATTAAGAAGATGTGATGTAAAGATATATTAAGCTTTGAAGACTCAAGTAAAAGCTGACAAAGCTCCCATTGTGCATTGGCCTGGTTATGGTTTGTTCCATAGATTTTTGTCATGTGAAATGTTTTCCGCAAGACTTTGTGTGTGTGTGTGAGAGAGGGGGGGGTATGGTGGGGGGTGAGGACCAACTTTCCACTGCATTTTTCTGGCATTTTCTCCAGGTCTCCATGCCAAACGCTGGATGAAATGGACTCTCACTATGACACAGAGACACTGATGGGGGTCGAATACCAATCTTATTTCTGTAACATGTTTGAAAATGTCAAATAAGTTTCATATGTCTGTTGATTGAATAGTATTTTGCTCATAGGACACAGTCTTATTACAACACTGAAGCTTAGTCAGTTTGCATTTGGTAACTGCTAGAATACCACAGCATGGTGGTCACGTGTTGGGCTTGGGAAAGACCCAAAACTGGGACAAACACAGGGAAAAATACACGCATTTACACACTCACATTCACATATTCTTGTATTCCTGCCAGTAGGAATGCCTGACTGAATCACATGACACGCTGTAAAATGTTTTGACATTTGAATTTATACACATTAGAATAATCAAATATTCCACACAATGTTTAGCATTGTGGTCATCGGCCAAATGTGGTCATTGTTCCTTTCCAGTACTGTGCTGATTTGTTGCATAGGTAACTGACTTAGACAGGTAACTCAATGAGCTTTTTAGAAATTCCTAATCATATGATACTGGAGGTTGGTGTCTCAGGCATTGCTTTGCTAAGTAGGGCATAGTTCTTGGTATTGCTGATCTATCACTTTTGAGTGAATGGGCCTCCGTCCAGGCATGATGACATGCTTCATTTCGTCCTTTTTTAGGGTTAGCAAGAGCATCTGAAAAAGAGTGGCAATGAACTTGCTTTTAAATGGCTTGTTTTCAGGTGACTTTATGCTTTATAGTACGGCGTTATATGACCAAAAGTGTCATATACTTTAAGCTTCACCCATTGCTAACACAAGCGTTTTCACAGCTTGTATACTCTCTATAGAAAAGCACTGACCAGTAGAACTGGACGCTCTGGAGCAGCTGCACATGAGCCTAAGTTCACTATGCCCAATGCCAAGTGTAGGCTAGAGGGGTATAAAGCCCCCCAGCACTGGGCTGTGGAGTATTGGAACTGCGTTCTCTGGAATGATGGAGCTCCATCCAATACCTTTGGAGTGGTGTTTGAGATGAGTTAATCATCCAACATCAGTACCTCACCTCACTAATGCTCATGTGGCTGAATGCAATCAAATCCTCACAGCAATGTTCTGACATCTAGTGTAGAGCCTTCCCAGAAGAAATGCTGAAGGTGTCTCCAAAGTTTTAGAGCTTTCAGATGCAATATTACATGCATTCTCCTGTCAGTGACTTCTTTTTCTCTACAGTGTATATAGATGCAAAACCTTTTGTTGCAGTGGCTCCACCCTAAGTGTCTTTGGCGTAGAGGTACTTTGGATAGTGTAGTGTCCATCTACTGCTATGAATCAGTACATGATAAGAAACAAGAATTGGGGGAGCTAACGTGGATATATAGTAGGGATGAGTCAGCATATTTGAAGAGTCATAGAAGTAAAAATTAAAATAGCAAATTATAATTTTTGATCAGTACATTAACATCTGTATGACTTTAGGTATTTCTATATGTCTAAAGGCTGTACTCCACCAGAGGGCAGTGAATAGCCTGCATTTTTTATTTCAGTAAGAGGGTCTTGTCTGTTTTATCTAGTGGAAATAACAGAAAGACTTCTGCAGCTGTCTAAAGCTACCATGCACCAGGCAAGAGGCTCCATGCTGCACAGCAGTTAGTACAGAGCTCTAGTGTATTATGTATGAAGTGTTGCAGAAAAGCACTGATGAACAAGCTCAAGCCCATTTTACACTCTGCTTGTGAAGATTTACTTAAACAAAATTTTCAACATAGTTTATGAATTTATCATGTTTGGTGTGAGCGAAATAACGCTTTAGTGAATAAACCTTGCTGTTACCCACCTAAAAGCTACATACACACAAGTAAAATAAATTACAGTTATATTTAGGCCTGTGCGATATCTAAAAATAGTTTTTTAAATCATTATTTTATAGTTAAAAAAAAAAAAACAGGATTATCCATAATATTGCCTCTGACCCCCTACCCCAAAACAAATACATGTGGTCCATGGCAGCTTTGATCTACTGTCTGTTCTGTTTTTAGTTTATATGCTTTTTTAACATTAACTGTTTCTGTAAAAATGTTAAATAAAACTCACATGTAAACATAATACTGAGTAGCCCACCATCATTTGAGAGCTACTTCACCTAATTTTATAATAAACTGCAGACCCTTGCATTTATGAGCTGCTTCTGCTGCAGATTTGCGGCGACTTACATGCTAACCTGCTGGAGAAACATTAGACTGCAAGTGATTTCCAAAGTTGTGCCAACGTGCTTTCCACGTTAAAAACAAGGAGTTTCGCATCATTACAGGGACATTTAAATAGTTCAACTATCCACTGGGACACAATCTGTACAAAAAACACTGCACATTTTACTCAGTAAATCACACACAGCAGACACAGTGGGGAGTTTAGTCTACCAGAGCTTTTAAAGGCCCCATTATTACTCAGCGGTTAAAGAGTAAAAGTGAATAAAACATTATGTGTATGTTTTATTTAATATTATTTATTACCTTTTTTTAATTACACCTATCGTAGACGGGATCAGAGGAACTTTCTCTCCAGGTTAGAGTTAAATTAGCTGCTTTATGCTAACATCCAGTCATTTTAGCTCATTTTTTTACTGCAGTGAGGCTCTTTGAGGCAAGCCAAGGTTCCAAAGCATGTCGGCATTCATTTTTGATTCCGTTTACATAAAGTAAGTTAAGCGGCATCCATGCCAACGTTACCGGAGTAAAGCTAACATTAAAGTGCGTAGCAGAGATAAATAACGCAGGACATTTCTTAACAAACCTCTTTCTCTACCTCTCTTTCCCTCTCTCTCTCTTTCTGTGAAACTGACTAGTGGTGTGCGAGCCCACACACTTCTTAAACATGAACCCCAGTTTCCCAATATATTTTGCAGGCTGTTTAATGGTAAATTAGTCCTGTGTAATTCTCTCTCAGTTCTTTTACCAAAATATTGCCTTTTGCACATCGCCATCGGGTTACTTGTCTATTATTGATGATATCTGATCACATTACCCAGGCCTAGTGAGACTTGTATAGTAACGTATTAGATAATTAGCACTTGTTTTATCTTAAAGACTGTAGACTGGCTGCTTTTTCTGTGTAAATTTAAAGCCAGTGTACTTACTTGGGATGTGTGGTCTGGATGTATAGACTGTATATATCTATAATAATAAAAGTTGCTGAGTATCGCATGACCCTTGTGTGCAGTAACCTGTAGCCTTGAAGGGGAATTCCAGCAAGTTTTTAAAATGTAAACCAGATTTTTCGGAGTGGTTTGATGTGAAATGCTTGAAACTTGCTTAATCAGATTTCTTTACAGTGTTGGTGACAGTAGCCAGGGGTTGTGATGACTACACCACAAATACAGACATTTTATTTGCTATCCAAAACCACCAGTGAACCTACACGTGTCTTCTGAGCATTTATGGGGAATGTTGATGATGGTAAAACAGTGGTGTACCTTACCACCATGAACAGATTTAAAAAAATACTTTGTGGTTTTAGGCCAAAACCTTTGCAAAACCGCTGTAAAACAATGAGTGCGTTTACACTCAGTAATCCGATCATAATCGATTTGATTATTCAAATGGTCATGTAAACACCATACTCTGATCTAGAAATCCGATAAAGAGGCTGGATTTTAGCTCAGTAGTCAGATTTCTCAGTGCATGTAAACTCTTACTCTGATTTCTGTCGGATTTCTCAGACTGCACATGTGCGAAAAGCGTTCAATGTTCTTCATCTTCTAGATGATGTAAGTTCATATTTTCAGGTAAAGCCGCTCGATGTCTAAAAACAAAGCCGCAGTATGAAGTTTGAGTTTTACGTTACATTTACGTCACGTCTTCTTCTGTGAGTTTATTGGCTGGTTGTAAAGCAGAAATCCGATTGCTGTCTGACTCATGTTGACTTGGAGTTTCCCTATTATCTGATTACTCAAGTGCATGTAAACGCGTAACAAAATCTGATTTTCAGCAGTTATCGGATTATTAAGTGCATGTAAACACACTCAATGCGTTAGGAAGCGTACTTGTAACAAACTATAACACAATTTCATTTAATAGCTTTCTGTAAGAGAGCTTCTAGAGGCATTAAGCTGTTAAGTCGGTCACCACCACTGTGGACAGTTTTGACTCTGTATGTTTCTCTAAAATGGAGAATTCCACACCAAACGACTCTGAATGACTTTGTTTACATCTTAATAATTTAATCATGCTAAATGAATTAAAAAAGTTGTCCCTTTATTTTAATTTTATATATTAAATTTGACTATAATGTCCATCCCTAAAATATAGCATATACAGTTGACTGTGCTGTTGTCATCTGTAACTGTACAAACACACATACTCACTGTAGTTCCCCCAGTAATACTGACAGAATGGAACATGACTTTTGGTTGCTTCCATAACCATATTTAACAACCAACGCCAGACTGTGTGAGTGGGACAACTACATTTCCCAGAACACAATCGACCCTTTGTTTACTGGCTGTATGCTCATTGGACGTTTTTAGAACATTTCCTCTTATAAAGACAGACTAATCCAGCCCATTTTATAATGCCTCTGTCTGACTCTTGTGTTCAGGAACATTGGGACACGTGTGAGGCAGAGTTCCAGAAATCTCTCCGTCCCTCCTCCTCCTCCTCCTCTAGCAGATTTATTTCAATTCTTCGTCTGTAATGGTGAAAGTGGTGTCTGTGTGTGAGTCTGTACCCAACCGCAGTAGCAGGATCGGCTCTTCATTCGGAGACAGAAAAACCACCTTTGACATACCGGTCAGTCCAGACTCATGACGGCACTTCTCTCTTTCTCTCTCACTCTCTCTCTCTTCTTTCTTTCTTCGAGGGATGGAGTGAGGATGGAAAGCGTGCATACTGTACCATCCCCCCATTAAACATTAGTCCAAAGATGTACCACTTCCTGCCCCGAGACTCCTCCTTAATGTACACGTGGAACTGCTATCATCTACTCCTTTTCTGTCCTTTTCTCTCTCTCTCTCTCTCTCCCTCAAACTGTAATTCTTCATTGCTCTCTAATTCTCTCATTCTCTCTCTAATTCTCCAGTTTTCCATCTCTGTCCTTTTTTTGCGTCCTCTCTCATTTTCTCTTATGCTTGTATGCTCTCTTTCTCTCTGAATAACGCCTTTCATGAGTTCCCAGCACTTTGCCTTAACTGGGTCAGGGTCATATGTGACCGAGTGTTGAAGTCTGCATTTTGTAAAGGTTAATCTGACAGTTTCTCAAGTCCCATATCCCTCTGTGTACAGCAGTAGAAATAGCTTGATGCTGTTCAGTACACATGACCTCATCCTCATGGATTAATAATTTCAGCATCATAAGCAAAGGAGTAAAAAACGCAAGCAAATATGTTTTATCACTTTTTTTATCAACAATGTTTTTTCACATTATTTGGCCACGGCTACTTCTTTGGCTCGTGTCCTCGGATTCTTTAAACTGTTCTCTGACACTGCAGCCTCGGGCTCCTCCGCCGCGTTCGGCTGTTTCGTTCGAAACCTCTTCGAACACGGGGCGGTTTGATGAGTCTCTTCTAATGTTTTGGTACAGAAACACCAGCCTAAATGTTTTGAGTCTCAGTAGCGCGAAACTTATGACGAATGTCGAGTTGGATTGACGTAAAAGTTGCATGAATTCCGATCTGGCTGTTCAGACTGAGTCGCATTGCTGCAGATCGGATACGAATTGGATTTCAGTACCACATATGAAAGCTTCTCAAATCGGAATTGAAAATGTCAGATTCAATGCGGTTTTTGCTGTTCACACTGACACACAGACACACATCTGTGTCACACATGAGGAAAAAGATCAGATTTGGGCCACTTTTACCTGCTGTGTAAACGTAGCCTTAGACTGTCCAGTTTGTGCCCACTGCAGCCTCAGCTCTCTGTTCTTGGCTGACAGAAGTGGTAGCCCATCCGCCTCAAGGTTCTATGTGTTGTGCATACTGAGATACTTTTCTGCTCACCACCATTGTACAAAATGGTTTTCTAGTTACTGTAGCTCTGTCAGCTCTAATCAGTCAGCCCATTCTCCATTGACCTCTCTCTTCAACAGGGCGTTTCCGTCAGCAGAACTGCTGCTTGCTGGATTTTTTTTCTTTATTGCACTATTCTGAGTAACTCTTGAGACTGTTGTGCGTGAAAATGTCAGGAGATCAGCAGTTATAGAAATAATTAAACCAGCCTGGCTGGCACCAACATGGTCAAAATCACTGAGATCCCATTTTTTCCCATTCTGATGGTTGATGTAAACATTACCTGAAGCTTCTGACCTGTATCTGCATGAATTTAGGCACTGCACTGCTGCCACTGGATTGGCTAATCAGACAATAGAATGAGAAGGTGTACAGGTGTTCCTAATGTAGTGCTTGTTAAGTGTACAATTATGTTAAAAAAGAGCTTTTAATATTTAAATATTATTTAAATAAATAAATATTTAAAAAGATATTTAAATTTGTTTATTTTATATGTATTAAATAATGTGGTGTTCTGCAGAGATACATATGTGGCATTAATCTAAGCCATGGTGCTATTTCAGGTTATAGCATTCTTTAGATACACAAACACATACTAGGTGGCTGGCTTTCTAAAAATTTACAGACTTGTCCCCAAATTTCCAAAAACGTCCGTGGTTTCCCTTTATTTGCAAATGTTATGTTTTCAATGGTCAAACAATGAGGAGACTTCAACCACTGACCAGCTGTTGGCACGTCTGACTTTTCCACTGACAAGAAATACTGTTTAAAGTGAAAAGGGCATAAATTGACTGTTTTTTTAAGGAGTGGGCCAGGGATCCATTAACATTTACATTTATGGCTCTTGACAGATGCGTTATTTGCCAAACTGTCACTTTAGAGTTTTATAAGCATGTACTAAGATGTACAGAATACGCCAAGCTCTGTGCATTGGCATTAAATAACTGTAGCACAGTGTAATGGCATCATAAGATGAATGACTATCAAAGTGAATACTGTCTTGCCCTTGTAATTATGGTTGTTATGCTGTAAAGGTTTCATATCTTGACATAGCATGAATGCAAGTCATGCAGTCCCACCCAGCAGTCAACAGCATTGTGTTCT
The DNA here is from genome assembly GCF_904425465.1 of Colossoma macropomum. Taxonomy (NCBI): domain Eukaryota; kingdom Metazoa; phylum Chordata; class Actinopteri; order Characiformes; family Serrasalmidae; genus Colossoma; species Colossoma macropomum. The sequence continues at coordinate 30,729,799 of NW_023494800.1, forward strand.
ACAAGCCTTGAAGCCCAGTGACATTTCTCTGGGAAAGAAACTTGTTGCTTTAGAAAAATAGCGAAAATTAAGTGGATGTGACAATTTCGAAGAGTTGCAGATGATGTTGAAACTTGCTGGATTTGGCAGACTCGCAGATGCCTTTGTATGGGTCGCACATCTGTTATTGGCTGGCTGCTGAAGCAGTAAAGTTTGGTGCCGGTGTCATTGCTTACTGCAGCTCTCCATTTGAAATGACAGGAGAAGAAATTTAAGTCATATATACCCTTATTTCTCACTCTCTCTTGACAGTGAAAGCAGCTAATTTAGTCCCTCTCCTCCAATATGTTGAATGAATTCAAAAGGAATAAAAGAATCTTTGCTGATTAATTAGAGTAAAATAATGAAAATAAAAGTTGTCACCCAGGGCCTACGATCTGTGTGTCCCATATTAGCTAAAACACTGTCCCGTTTTATCTGCATCATACAAAATAAAATAATGGTTTTATCTGTTGACGTCAGAGCGAGGCATGCAGAAACATGTCGGCGAAGCGCGAATATGAAGCAAAGCGAGGCCGCAGCTTCATTCCCTCATGGAAAACTCAGTTCTCATGGGTCGATTTTGACTCTGTACCTGAGATGGTCTGTAAGGTTTGAAAGGAAAATCCTAACAAGGCAGATAAAAGTGGTTCTGTTTTTGTTGGAACTACAACTTTTAGAAAACAGTCGCTCGAGTGTCACGACGAGTCTCTCTGTCACATTGGGTGTGTAGCAATGAAAAAAGCTGCTCGACATGTGCACCAGACAGATGAACAGTGAAGCAGATTCCAGGTTGACGTTAGTCACAACAGCATATCATACGGTTAGAAGAGAGAGACCCGTCACCGACTACCCACATTAAGACCTTCACATTACAAATGGACTGGAACTTGGTAGCCTGTATTGTACAGATATGGCTTGCAGAAGGTAATATTTGCTAACCTATGCGTGCAAATGCTAATGTTAAGATTATTGATAACTTTACTGTGAATTTATTTGTAATAAAGTAACAATACAAATCAGTGGTAGGAATTCGAGCAGTTTTGTTACACGTTTTATTTTAAGAATAAATAACCTTATCTAAATATGTTAGTTTATGTGTGCTGATTTATAACACATTAAAATACAAAGATTTGTTCGGGACAGAAGGAATTTGGTTCGGGACAGTGAATTTTCAGGTTGCTTACCCAACTTGGCAAGTTGGAAGAAAAGTTAACCTTGAACCCTGATTTGAAGTTCCCTTCGTCATTAACCAGTGCATCTTCCATTTGACCCTAATGCATTTGTCTCGCACCTTGTTTGGTGAGAAACTGTCAATGATTAATTTTGAAAATACATATGCCATAATGCGTTTGTCTTCTGGTCTTTCACCTTATTTAATGTAAAGAATCTTTGTAGTTTTTGCACTGCTGTGTACGACACTGCCTAGTTTCCAGTTGCTTTGGATATAATGGTTTCTTGTGGTTTATGCTCAGCTGTGGCTGGTGTACTCCTTATGTGAAGCTTTTATTGGGCCTTTATAGAGCTCTAATGAAGTATGTATAAAGCTCTCTTATGTATTTTTTGATTGGTGTTGCTGAATGCTGCTGGATTATTTTACCCATGGATATGTGCCCTCTCTTGCTGTTTAGGGGGAAACTTGGCAATGCAGTTTTACTGGTTACATCAGAAAGATAGTCGGTTTAGGCAATACTGCTGTGCCTCCTTAAAAATGAGGTCAGTGCGGGCGTCGTCTTCTTAAAGCAATAGCTTGGCGAAAAATCAAATTTACCCACTTTCCCCCTTTACGCAAAATGTAGTTCATCAGCCGAGATGTTTGAGGTCTGAAGGCCTTTAGTTTTGGAGCTACAGGTCTAATGTAGATAACACGAAATGTACATTTATGTACTGAAAGCATGGTACTAACTGCAGCCCTAAATCATCACACACTTGACTCAAACTGTGTGGAGTTGTTGAGTGATCTCTAATTATCGTTGCTGTTGAAAAAAATATCTACAAAAAAAGCAACTTTTCTAAACTTTCAATCTAAGTTAATGTAAAAAAACTAATGCCATAAGTGACTTGGGACCATATCTATTGGTTCATTTGTCGTAAAAGTTTGATACTGCATAGATGGCAGCTGGTATTTTCCAAATGATATTTAACCAATTAAAAAACCCAAAAATGGAGAAAGGTTTTGTTCTGATATCAATGTTATGTGGTTTCTGGTTGAGGCAAATACATGTAAATAAAAGAAAGCAAAAAACATTAATTAAGACACATTGTGGGTCTTACAAAAAACAACAGTTTCTAACTTTTGACTGGTGCTGTAACACTTTCAGAGGATGATGGTGAGAATTGTTTGTTTATTTGATATTTGTTAACATCACCTTTAGAGTATGACGATGAGTAATGTTTGTTTATTTCATTTGTTAATATCGTCTTTAGAGGGCAGTGGTGAGTTATGCTTATTTTATGTTTGTTAAGATCACCTTTAGGGGGCAACAATGAGTTATGTTTGTTTGATATTGTTAACATTACTGTTAGAGGGCAGCAATGACTAATGTTTGTTCATTTTATATTAGTTAACATCACCTTTAGAGGGTGGTAGTGAGATGCTTGTTTATTTGATATTTGTTAACATCCCCTTTAGAGGGCGCTAATGAGTAATGTTTGTTTATTTGAGCTCAGACTGTGTTTTCACTTGGATTGATGCATCTAAATAAAAAAAAAGTAGAAAACGCATGAAATGAGACATGCCAAGGGTCTTACAAAATAACAATGGTTTTAACTTGTTGTGGTGCAATAACACCTTTAGAGGGCGGTGATGAGCAATAATTGACCTCAGTGTTTCTGTCATCCATTGGGCACTACTAAGTATCGACAGCTAGGAATCGAGATAGCTAATCAGCTAATTTGTCCACTCTATTTTTGTATGTTTATAGTTACATACAGTGAACAAAAATGGCAAATTATTAATTGTAGTTATATTTCTATTATAAAAATAATTTCTAAACACTCCTGTCATTTCACAGCACAAGATTCTTTTCCCTCCAGAATCCTTCAGTCGTGAAGACATGATGCCGATAACAAATGATCTTGGAAAGCAGCTTAAACAAGCAGCTTTTGTTCAGCGTGAAATACAGCGTCATTAAAATCGTTTTGTTCACGAGTTAGGAAATTTGACGATTTCGGGAGTGCGGCACTGTCAGAGAAGAGAGCGAGAAGAAGAAAGAGTGCGTTTTAAACAGGCAGCATTGGACAGGCATTCACGCTCTATTGATATTGGCCGAAGCCTCCCTCACTCCCAGGTCCAAACGATTGTCCGCTTCTGTCTTTAGATGTTTTCCTTTCATTTGTCTCGTCTAAAAATACAAGCTGACATCCCTGTCTGAGAATCAGAGCAACTGTCAAGGGGTTCCAGCACAAAACGTTCTTGGTTCAGAAGACAGATTTTTGAAGTGACGTTACTTTGAAAGCTTGTTCTCAATTCAGCCGATGTTGTGTGTGTGTGTGTGTTTTTGACTAAAATGTTCTGACTGGACATGATGACAATCTTGTCTAAGCACCACCACGGACAGAGGTCACTCTCTTTGCTTACAGCTGATCATCTGGAAATGAGATAAGATGAACTTTTTAATCTGAAATTTTCTCCAGGAGTGCGTTTGTGTGTCTGTGTGCATTAAAAGTTCTGTGCAAAATTCAGAGACCACCACATTTGTTTATTTAATTTTCAATCAAAGCAGCAAATTAATGCAAGTTATTCATTTTTCAGTGTCAGGAAAACATCTTACAGAAGCCTCAACATCTAAATATTATAACAGTTGTTCAGTATTTATGCAAGAAACAAACTCAGCGTGAACCTAACTATATATCTTACCGTGTCCCATTCTTTTTGAAAGAAGGACACTCCATCTCTTTCAAATAACCAAACCAAATAACCAAATTTTAAATTAGCCAGTTTGAGTTCTGCTATAAAGTAGGCGGTTTTGAGAAGCCCCTTCGTTTCCTCCTCGCACATTCTTTGCCGAATCTGCCTCATGCTTTCTTTCTACAAGGCTGTGGTATGAGAAATGCCATCTGAGTGGCGCCGTAAAGTTGATGTTTTGTAACATCGGCTGGTAAAAGGCGCAGCACCGTACATTTTACAAATCGAGCAGCTCATTTCACCGTTGCTAAGTTTGAGCCACAGAAGTATTCTGAGACAGTCTGAAACTTGTCTTTGTGCTGCTGCTTCACCTCACTAACATTACTGTTACCTGGCTGAGGATGCTGAGGGTTAATACTGTTAGCGCTGATGTCGCTAGCACTACTGTTTGCGCTAGCCCTTTCGGGTTCCGGGGTTTTACCTAAGCGGGTTCCATTTCAGGTGATGTAGGTTTACGTTTTAGCCAGCGGTCCATGTTTGCCTGTCTTCAAGTCCACATCATTGAAACCTGTCTGTAAATGTTAGCGAGAGGTGCTGCAGCAGCAGAGGGCGCTCGTAAGCTCATAGATAGAGGGGGAGAGCGCGCCAGGTGTGGTGTCTGCAGACACACCTCCAAAGCTCAGTCTTAGAAGCTGGTTGATCATTTTCTGAAGTAATCAAACACATTCAGTGGTGTTGAGGTCTGGACTCTGGGGTGGTCAGTCCATTGTTCAGCTTCTTTGTTTGATGTGTCCGTCTCCTTTTCTCAGTTAGGTTCTTCTTGATCAGCTACACATCCTTTCAGACCCACAGCGCTGAGTCGTCTTCTCACAGTGGAAGGATGGACAGAAACACCTGTGGATGTTTTCAGATCTGAAGCAGCTTGATTTTCTCCTCTCTCTCAAAGATGAAAGCTTTAAGTGCTGTTTATCTGATGGGGCAGTTTTGGGGTCGACCAGCTCTTCCAGGTGGTTGTTAGGAGCCCCATTGTCTCTGCAGCTTTTAAAGATTTTTTCAACTCCAGTTCTGGAAACACTGCTCCTTATAGAAGTGGTTTCTTTTCTATCTAATCTCCTCAGAAATAGCTCCTAAAAAAATTATTGTTCACTAGTTGTTAAATAAATGAAGGGTCTGACTTTTGCTCAGTAGTCTGTGTGTCCATGTATAAGTGTGTGTGTGTGTCTGTCTGTAGTGTATCCATTCTCTCTGTGGTTTATTTGTATGTTGCATAGCAACAACCCAAACAGTGTCCCTCCCCATAAACCCCCAACCCATCCCTACTCGCTCATATAAACGTGCCATCTGCAGATGACCCATTTACACATACATATACACACACACATCTGGGCCAAAGAGGCTGCATGCCTTTGGGATGTCCAGGTGCTGTTGGTAGTTTGGGAACTGAGAGAGAAGCAGAAGGAGGAGGCAGTAAGCATGTGTTTGTAATCTTCTTTGTGGCTTTTGACACGTCTTGGTGACAGAGCTCGTCTGATCAGTGGAAGTGTGACACAGTAAATGCTGTGAGTTTCTGTGAGTCTGTGTTCTGTTGGACGCTCCTTTTGGTTGCAGTTGATGTGAGCTGTTAAACAAGTTACATGCAGATAACTATCTCACACACACACACATAACACCTCTGACTTTGCCGTGAAAAGCAGAACTAACCTACAAGACCAATAGTGTTTATAAAGTGTTTTATTTTTAAACCTAAAAGGGGAAAACCATTTGTTTTGGTTGAGTGCATTGTTATTAGGATTACTCCCATGAATTTCTTATTATATGTAGATATTTCTATGTAAAATATCTGGGACATTATTATTGCATGTTGGGACCGAAAAATTTCAAACTGTGCAACTGAAAATACCTGTTGATCTTTACATTGTATGTACATTTCGTGATGAATGGACTGAAAGAAATGACCCAAAATGACTTTAAAAAATTCTGGTTCCGTTTTAGAGGTTTTCTTCTGACAACAGTGACATATATATATATATAATGTGTGTATATATATAATATATATAATGTGTGGGATGTATGTTTTGTTGATTTTCTCTGTGAAAATATGTTAACACGTCCTCTGCTGTGAACTTAAATACATCATTATCTGCAAATTTCACAATTTCTATTTGTTTGCTTAGTTTAACATATTTTTAACTTTTGCCACATTTTATGCTTTTGCCATGTTAAATTCAGCAAATAATAATACCTATGGGACTTTATTATAATTATTACATTTTACTTTGAGCCATTTTTGACCAAAGATTTGTACTGACAGTGACAAACTATAGAAATTACATACACAGAAGTTACATATATTTATGATATGTGTGGGACGTGTATGTGTGAGACCGTGTTCTGACAAGGTAAAAAACTGACCAGCATGCGTGTGTCTGTGCTTACACACGTGTGCATGTTGCATAATCTCTGTTTTCTGCCTCTCTCTGTCCTGAGCCAGAAAAGAGAGCTCTGTAAATTTATTTGTGAGTATCTACTACTGCCTGTTTCTCTCTCTCTCTCTTTCTCTCTCTCTATCTATCTCTCTCTCTATCTCTCTCTCTCTCTCTCCCCCTCTCTGTCCAAGGCAAAAGCCAATCCACCCGCCCCCGTTTCTTCCTGTCGGCCATCTTCAGTATGTTCTTTTCCCTCCTCATTCCTCAGCCCCCCCTTTTCTTCTCCTCCGTCTGCTTTCTGGATGGAGAGAGAGAGAGAGAAAGAGAGTGAGCGAGAAAGAGAGATGGACATGGGGCCTGCGATGACATCACCAGTGCCCAGTTCCAGCTCACATCTGGAACCGCTCGAGACATGGAACGAGGGAGAGAGAGAGCGAGAGAGGAAAAGGAGGGAGAGAGTTTTGAAAAGGTTTTTTTTTAACTGGTAAATCTGATTTATGAAAGCAGCACGACAGATAAACAAATAGTTTTAGTAGTTTTAGGGAAGATAGAAAGACATGGTATACATTTCTGAGAGAGAGAGAGAGAAAGAGAGATAAGGGGGTAGCTTGAGATTATGAACAGCTGTTCTGTCCAGGTTATGATTCATAAAGTCTGAAACACTGTTTGAGAAAGAAACAGAAATGGAGAAATCTGATTATAGCGTAGTAATTAAAGCAAGTTCGTTAGATGTGCTATAGTGGGACAGTTCCTTCCTCATCGAGCTATAGCACAAATGTGTAGAAAAAACAGTTTGTCCAGCTGCCTGGGACACTGCTTTATTGCTACGTATATTGATCAGTTTATATCCGCTATCTTTGTTGGGGATTAAGCACTTCTAGTGACCTTCTCTCATTTCAGTGTAAGAGAGTTTATTGATTGCCATATCTATTTAGCTGAAATTGTTCCGGAAAATAGCTATAAAACTTGCTGTTGCTATAAAAATGACATGCAAAACACAAAGGTGTGCAAAAGCCGAGAGGCCTGAATGGGACTGAAAGAGTTAACTATACATCTGCAAGATTGGCTTGCCTACCTTTTACGAGTCACAAGGCCAGGACTTGAGCTCCACTCATACACAGGTACTTTGATTGTTGGTTACACGTTATGAAATTTGGTGTGTTGTGCTTTGTGAGTTGTTCAGTAGATATGGCTGTACTGGAGTTCATGTTCTACCATTTCTGGTTCTACTGAGGTAAACTAAAGTTGAGTTTTAGAACTCTCCGCCAGCTGTGGACTGACTGAGAGCATTCCAGAAGGGTATTTGAATTGATTTGAAAGTTATCGAGTCCAGTTGGCAGAGCTCTGGGACTCCTGTGGAGTCGGGAGGGGGCCGCAGACTCTGTGTGGGTGTTGTATGTGGTGGTGGTGGTTGTGTGTTCTGTGGGGGGGGGGTGGTATTCTGACATCTGGCTGGAGGAAATCCTGTTCCAGTCGACACATTTTTCCATTTCACCTAGACACACACACATTCTCACGCTGACACACCACCCGGCGCCCATTTGGAACCCATTAAAGCCCGAGGCGCTCCAGTACTCCCAGTCGCATATGCTGCATCCAACCCCACCAACCAGTCCGGACGCGATTACTCTGGAACAAGTTCAGCTTTATATCAAAGCCAAATTAAGCTGCAGGATCAGACGCTGATGACTCATGTGGGATTTGGTCCTGAGGTTATTCTCCATGTGTGTATGTGTGTCACTGCAGAGGAGGCTCTGCTGTACGTATGTCTCTGTGAGTAGTAGGGTTCGTATGGGGAGCAGGCGATGGCCATGATGTTATTCTTCTAATGAGCACTAGGGGGCAGATCACACTGTCTATAACAATGGGACCACATGAAAGCTCTGTGAATCAGTCAATGATATACACCAGTGCTGGGACTCATTTACCTCTCATGAACTACATTTCCCACAATGCATGTTGTTTCAAGCTCTTAACAGGAATCTGTTAAGTTTAATGCCTCTAAAAGCTCCCTCACAGAAAGTTATTGCATGAAATAGTTATGAACACTGCCTGATGACTGTTTTATGATTGTTTTGAGAAGTTGGTTTAAATTGTTTTTTGAGAAGCTGGTTTAAAACATTTAATACATTGAGGCTGTTGTGAGACAAAAATGATCACTATTTTCCCATCACCAACATTTCATATAAAACTTAGAAGACACGTGTGGGTTCACTGGTGGTTTTGGTTAGTAAATAAAAAAGTCAGTGCGTTTCTCTACAATTAACACTGTCACATCAAACCACTCTGAACGTCTCAACGACTGAATTCTACTGAAATTTTTAAAAAGTTATGGAATTCCCCTTTAATGCCAGCTTATCAACGACACATTGCGTCTTCCATCTGATGGTTGCAAAATGGATCGTTAGTTGCTAATCCACTAAAATGTGGATGACGAAGTGTTTGAGGCTCACAGAGCAGAGAGAGAGAGGAAGAGAGGTTGAAAGGAACAACTGAAGAGAGGGGGAAAGGGAGGGAGAGAGAGAACAAGTTAAATACATCTGGCACGCAGTCGTAGGCTGCGCATATGGAATGATGGATAAACCAAAGCCACATCTTCCTGCTCTCTCTCTCTCTCTCACACACTCTCTCCTTTTTTTCTTCTCTTTTTTTTACCCACCCTTCTCCTTTTGGGTCAGTTTAGGCCTCCCCCATCTCCACCCACCCATACAGACCCTTGAAAAAAAAAAAAGAGAAGACAGAGTGGAAGAAGTGGTGAATCCCAGACAGCAGCAAATGTAAAGGAGCTTTTGCTTCGTACATAAAACCCGTCTGGGGACGGCCTAACGTGAGGATGCAATCTAGAAAAGAAAGGGAGGCAGAGAGGGCGGTGAAAAGGAAAAAAAGACTGATTAAGAGAGGGAGAGAAAGAACAGCGAATGTGGAAACTAAACTCTGTCAACCAATCATGTTCAGTCCCTGTGGGGTGTGTGTGTGTGTGTGTGTGTGTGTGTGTGTTTCTGAGGTCAGCTGTGACTCAGTGTTTGATGGGAGGAAAACGTGAACGAAGAGTTTGGCTTCTCTAATAGCCACTACTGAGATATCTGTTTACATGATATTTGGGAGAGTGTTTTCCCCTCTCTTCTCTCACAGGGGTGGCCCTATTCTATTTTCCAAGATTTTACTTTCTTTGCAGCTGGGCATTAGCCTCATGGTGCCAGACATGGTTTAGTAATTAGAAAACACGTCTGGGACAACTTGTTAAACTTTTGGTGCTGGATTGCAGTGGAATCTGACCTAACAGGTAGCGCTGAATGATTTGGGGAAAGTATCTAATTGCGATTATTATAACTAACATTATGACTGTGATTATTTTCTATAACTTGACGTTTTATTTTATTTATTTTATTTTATTTTTTTGGCCAAGAACACCAGCATACCCACTTGTTCTGGCTTGAAGGCTTGAACGCTGAATGTAGTGTCCCAGACTGCCAGTTAGTTGTGGTTTTGTCACAGCACATTTGTGTTTGGTTGCCTCTGATTGTTCTTACTCATTTATAGGCAGATCAGAAGCTCTATTTTATTAAGGAAAAATTGCCTCACTTTAAAAAAAATTGCAGCTGTTGCTATTTAGAAATTGCACTCTTTTAAATTCCAATTTCAATATAAAAACAATCTTTCAGCCTTACTAACAAGGGTGCACCCAATCTAAAACCCACCTCCAGATATCCTCTAGTTTCTGCTCTTTTCACGTCTGGAGCGCAATCGATATCGCAAGTAAAACAAGCTATCGTTAGTTAATGTTTATTCTTCAAAATGAATGTTTCAGAAACAAAAATCATTTCCTTGAAACCACTTTAGATACTTTTGAAGACAGTAAATCATGTATGTCTTCTAAATCCGAAGTATAGTCTGGTTTAACAGAACTGTTTTTCTGTGTATTTCCCTTATTGGAGAGTTATTTTTACTGAATGTGTTCTCTGCATATGTGACACTCATCTATCATGACTTTTTAGCCATGATAATTTTTGCAGGGTGTGGATGTAAAGGAATGAAAGTACTGGGAATACGTATTCAGAATACACCTGTATTCAATACAATTTTGTAAATGCAGTATTCAGAATACAGTTACTTTTTACCTTTTTACACAGAATACTTTTAGAATACTTACCCATTAAATAAAAAAATAAAATACCATATTCAAAGAAACACCATTAATGCTTCTTTTTGTTGTATTTTAGACTCAGCACATATGTAGAAAACATACTTGTTAGACGACGACCTCAATTAACAGTCTCTTTACAAACGCTGAAGTTCCTGCTAAAGCCTGAGTAGACTGATAAATCAATGTGATCAGTTATTAATCTCAGCATTACTGAGCTCTGCTAAAGCCTGAGGAGACTGATAAATCAATGTGATGATCAGTTATTAATCTCAGTGTTACTGAGCTCTGCTAAAGCCTGAGTAGACTGATAAATCAATGTGATGATCAGTTATTAATCTCAGTGTTACTGAGCTCTGCTAAAGCCTGAGGAGACTGATAAATCAATGTGATGATCAGTTATTAATCTCAGTGTTACTGAGCTCTGCTAAAGCCTGAGGAGACTGATAAATCAATGTGATGATCAGTTATTAATCTCAGTGTTCTGAGCTCTGCTAAAGCCTGAGTAGACTGATAAATCAATGTGATCAGTTATTGATCTCAGTGTTACTGAGCTCTGCTAAAGCCTGAGTAGACTGATAAATCAATGTGATCAGTTATTAATCTCAGTGTTACTGAGCTCTGCTAAAGCCTGAGTAGACTGATAAATCAATGTGATGATCAGTTATTAATCTCAGTGTTACTGAGCTCTGCTAAAGCCTGAGTAGACTGATAAATCAATGTGATGATCAGTTATTAATCTCAGTGTTACTGAGCTCTGCTAAGCCTGAGTAGACTGATAAATCAATGTGATCAGTTATTAATCTCAGTGTTACTGAGCTCTGCTAAAGCCTGAGTAGACTGATAAATCAATGTGATCAGTTATTAATCTCAGTGTTACTGAGCTCTGCTAAAGCCTGAGTAGACTGATAAATCAATGTGATGATCAGTTTTTTTTTCTAAGGACTTTTTCATGAAACATCTTCTTAAAAAAATAAATTGAAGAAGACCGTAAATCAGTAACAATGGGGATCAGTATGAACTAATTAAAAAAAAATGTGCGTTTTAAGATATATTACAAATGTATTGCGAATACAATACTTTGGTATGTATTGTAGTGGAATACATTACTGAATACAATTATGACAGTGTATTCAGTATTCAGCCACCCCGAACTTTTCAAAGTATCTTGCCCAACTCTGAACTTAGGTTACATCCATGTGCTATCGATAAGCTTGTTGTTCATCAGGCAGTGTTGTTGTGCACACCATGGGCCCCTACTTTGATGAGGCATTGGATTAGTTCAGTAATTTCACATTCAGTTTGCTCCCATCCTAATAAGCCTACGTTCCCACTCACATTTAGCCCAAAATGTCCTGTCCTATTCTCATTACAGGATCACATCTGACCCCTTGAGACTACTAAGACATCTGATGCATATCTGTTGAACAATTTATTTGCTCGCAAGACTTCATTGTCTAGACTAAGAGACACATTAGAACCTTTTATTTCCTCGCTGTAACAGTACTGCTGAATAATTACAACTAGTTTAATACTGTATGTGTATGATCTCGTTGACCCTTTAAAAGGCCAGGGCCCGCTGGCAGGCCTAAAGTTTTATTACACATTTCTGTAACCTAAGACTAGCTCAACCAGTTTGCAGTAGAGTCCCTGTAGTTTCTGAATAATAAGCCTTAGTATGTATTAATCCTGGGATTTTAATGGGTTCGTATTAATTTCATATGAAAAACAATTTAATTCTCACTTTGCAGCTTATTATTCAGTCGTATTATCTCATTTTATGAACTAAACAGCAAATAAAATGGCTTCTTTAAGCAAACAGGTTTTGTTCATTCTGCTGTCTGTGTGTAGCAGATGGTGAGGTATACCACACTGATGAATTCAGTCTTTTAAGTTCTGGATTTTGATATGGTTAGAAAACAGCTGGTCTGTATGTCTCGTGTCCTTCAGACACATCTGAACACATCTGGAGCTTTACATTATGTTGCATGTCCAGTGTTTAAATCTGTTAAGATGATTCACGTCTGCATTCACATACGCACACAAAATGACACTTACTTTCGTGTGTGTGTGTGTGTGTGTGTGTGTGTGTGTGTGTGTCTCACGTGTCACGTTTTCTACTACTTGCTCTGGAAGTGCAGATGGCAACAATTATCAAACCAAGGAGGGATAGAAAAAGTGAGTGAGAGAGAGAGCCGGGTTTGGGGGGGGGTGGGTGGGGTGTTTCTCTGCTTTCATTTGTTCTGTTTTTGTTGCCAGCCGTAAAAAGACTGGGCGCTAACAACGTCTATAGCCGGGGCTGAATGTCTGTGAAGGTTGAGACAACATTCTTCCTTCTTGTTAAAGAAGCATCTTTGGGACAAAAGCTTTTCTTTTCTTTTCTTTTCTTTTCCTGAAATCACTGTTTACCTGGTTTTCATACCAAGAAAGACACTTTGATGATCAAGATAAGGATAAATACACCCAAAGCATTAGCACCGCACTGCTTTATGTTAACAGATATTTTTCTCACTTCACTTTGAACATTTGATGGGCAGCGCGTCATGTTCTCAATCCTCATTTGTTTGAGCTTTTGGGAATAAATGGAATTTAGATTTTTTGGGCCTGCAGTTTTAACACAAAGTAAATTTTGTCCTTGAAGTCAACCTGAAATTAAAATTTACCCTGTTAGTTCATGTCCCTGTTCGTAGAACCCTAAAGTTTGGAGGATTTTTTTTTGTTGTTGTTGTTATTTTGGGTCAATTATAATTACAGTTGCAATTATAAAGTATTTACATGTGACAGTCACCCATGCCATATGTTGTTTTTTTTCAGGAGACCCTGGGCTTCTCCGATATGCCATTGTTTTGCCATTGTTCATTGTTTATTGATTTTCTGTCCTCTTGGATTCAGGCTCACTGCTAAAAACTCATGCACAGCAAGACTTTAGGATTTATTTTTAATTACAAATTGAGTTGCATATTGAATATCAGATGTTTTTAATACTCAAAATCAATGTAAACTGAAAGATCTTGTTTATAATATGAAGGCTAAAAGCAGAGCTGTAATATAACAGTAGCGATGGACGGTCACAGGTGGATGAAATCACTCTGGATGGTGAGGCAGAATCTGATGAGTGAGCTGATGTGTGAATCATGTCGCTGTTTTAACCCTTCGTTCGAATATGAAAGACAAACAGTAGAGCAATAGTATCAGGATTTTAGGTGATTTTCTGAGCCGAATTACTCACTGATGCTGATGTCACAGCTCGATGACGTCATGCTTGCTAGTTAGGGGCGCGTCTGCTGAATGTCCTCATATGTAGATCATGTTTGTATCTTAAACTGTTTTGAAGTTTTGAAGGCTAGAAGTGATGGATCATTTTGCAAATTGTGGCCTTAGGGTTCTAGTATTATTCATATTCATCAAATTCTTGTTTTCTCAAAATCTTTTATCAAATTGTACTGACTTCTGGCTGCTTTCGGAAACCTCTTCTGATTTTTGATTATGTCACTGTGCACTGTGCAGGCGGGCTAAATAATTTGAAATAATAATGCTTCATATTTCGCTTCCACTCCCACCACCCAACTTATCATCAAGAGAAAACATTCAGCTTTTACGGCAGTTCACCCAGAAATACGACACAGTACAGAAGGAAAATGAGTTGTGATTTCCGATTCACATTGATCTCTACCTTACGTAAGCTACATAAAATTTCTTCAGGGAGCTGTTTAAGAAGGAAGTGGGGAAAAAAAAATATTGTAAATTGAATTTGTTACAGCACAAGTTTAATTTTACACTCTCCATTACAATCTTTAACCCTTGTGTGGTGTTGATGTGTTTGTTATTCAGTGGTCTGGTGGACCCTCCACATTATTGTTTTTCTAAATCAATACAGCCATAACAGTTTATGTAAAAATACCAGATGTTTCAGATATCACCAATGTCCAGCGTAGGGTTCTCCTTTAGCAGCTGTAGCCAGTCAGCAGCCTGTCCATGTTCACCCTCACACACACATATAGACACACAGACACACACAGACTAAGAGCAGGCCATGTAGAAGGGGAACAGAGTGAAGGACACAGCACCTCCACACTTTACTCCCCGCTGGGTTCACCCCAACACTGCATGTGTAATATAAATGTGTGGGGGGTGAACAGAGTGAAGGCACTGAAAATAGGTTATTTTATATGTTCTTCACAAAAAATGAGCAAAGGCCAAGGAGTCTGAGGTTGAAATCATATAATTTTCTTTTGGTAAACATTGAAAATGGGTCCCACAGACCCCAACACCACACAAGGGTAAAATATAATGCGTTTTTGAAAAGGATTGACATATAATGGAAAACACATTGTTAATCTGCAACTAATTCTTCTATATTATATGAATCATAATATAGCATTTGTATTTCTAGCAGGTGTAAAGCCCAATCCCGACAATGTACATCATGAAAAAAACGATGACTGAACATGGACTGTAATGCATTTTGGAACGGAAACCAATTTATCTCTGGCAGGTTTAACTTAAATACTTTTGATGCTGGTTTAATGGACATGGGTTGAGCCTAGTCTTGAACTAAACCCATTTTGTCTAGACTCAAGGTGTTTTATACAGCCGCTACTGATATTTCAGGTCCTGTGTTAAGAAAGATGACAATTAGACGAACCAGACATTCGATTGTAGAGCTGGCAAATAAGAGTTCACATAACAATAAAACTTTGTGAAGGACAAACACATAATTCAGCGAAGGCTTTAGAGTATCTCAGCAGCAGGTTTGGCTCCTGAGGAGCGCAGACTTCGGAGAAAAAGGAGCTGTTCTTTTATTGGAGCTGTTTTAAAATGACAGCTCCAGTCTTTGGCGCACAGGGTCAAGAAAGATAATAGCAATTGTTAGCTGAGAGAAATCAGCTGGACATTTCTTCTCTCATTCTCTCTCTCAGCCTCACATACAGCTGTTCCTTTGTAAACTGGGGAGAAATGTTAAAACAGTTGACCCACGAGCTGAGGTGGAAAGAATGTACAACAGCTGGTCAACACGTTAGAGAGAGAGAGAGAGAGAAGGGAGAGAGAGAGAAAAGGGAGAGAGCGATAGAAAAAGAAAGGTAGAGAGGAGGGGTGAATTGCTTGTTGGTGTCACTTTTTCCACATTCTTGTACTCTGACCCCCACCACACACACACACACACACACACACACACTCTGGAATCTCTTTTTTCTTCAGTAGTGAAATCCATAGGATGGGGTAAAATCACCGCGCCTCCCCAGCCAAGAGCTTCTATCCCTGGATATGCCAGGAAGGGTATTTCCCCTGTGCCTGTTCCGGAATCCTGTCAGCTGTACAAAACTTTGGAATAAGCTCAGATAACAATATAGGCCTGGATTCACAAAAGCTTTCCCGCAAAAATACCAATGATGTTAGAAAACAAACACTGACCATTTCATTGGAATCTTCTAAAATGCAAACAAAAAAACTAGGGCTGTCAGTGTTAACATGTTAACGCTCACGATTAATCTGGAAACCCTAACGCATAAATATTTTTAACACTAATGAATCATATTACAAAGTTTGACTAACTTCCTCCTGTAATTCCCGAGTGGATTTACTGAAAGGCGCAAACATAGATAATACGATGACTGAGGGAACATCCCCCGTGCTGAACGACAAGCTTGGCTTTAAAAAGCTTCCAGATGGAAGTTTAGATAAAACTAAAGATCCGTCTGGAATTGGATGACTAAAGGTCACCACCATAGGAACAGATAGTGCTTGCAATAAGATCGCAGCAGCACGGAAGCTACCATTCGAGCACATTATACAGAGGGTCATCACAGCGGCTCTCCGTGACAGTGGGTTTGTCGGTGCTTTAGCTAAGTGCCGTAAAATTGTTGGACATTTCAAACACTGTCCTGCAAACCCAGCAGAGCTGAAAGTTCAGCCTTTCATGGTCAAGAAGAGCAGACACTTGTCCAGGATGTCCCCACACGCTGAGATAAAGCGGGTCCAACACAACAAAGACACACTGAAGGCAATGCTGGCACAGCAAAAGCAGAATTTAGCCCTGCCGTTTACTGCCATACAATTCATGAGTTCTTTTATGCAATTTTATAATCTTCAAAAACTTGCCTCTGCTTTAGGGCCCCTAACATAACATAACCACTGATAGTCACACCACATGGAGGAGGGGACACATTTCCCACCAGAACTTTGATATTTCCTAGAGGTGTAAATTGCTGGGGTTAAATTCAAAAGTAAATTTAAAGATTTACAGGAGGTTTAATTGGACTGTGTTGTGTATTACGTAGCCTAAAGTTGTCTAATCATACATGTAAATGCCTCGCCTTTGGCAAAATTCAACATTTGAAATGACGAATATGCGATTCACTTGAATTGTGTAGATCTGAAGAGTTAATTTTGGGAGGTGGGCGGTTCTGAGAGAGAACCCCTCCTGTACCCCAAACACAGCACAGCAGCAGCTCACCATCATTATTCAGCCAACAGATAAAGTATTTAATTTTTATTGGACAATCAGAACTAAGATAATGTTATCAAAATGTGGAAAGAGTCACGTTGTGTCAGCAGCATATTCATTCAAATGGTCGTCAAAAAATGATTAATATATGTGAATTATCATTATTAGAAAGTGAGACCTTTTGCTTTCATTTCCTCTCAAATTGATTAGAAAATACTGATTTCTGTGGGCTGACATTAATGATATGAGAGCTAAATGACTGTCTATAAATTACAGCCCAAGTGGCAGTCATCAGGGTCCAATCACAGGTGCCATTCACTGAAATGTGTAGCTTTGAATTCATTCAATTTAAATTTGTACTTTAGTTCCACATGAAACAGTACATCACATTAAACACAATTTTTGCCAAAGGTAAAATGAATGACAGTGCAGTGCATATACAGTAATAATTCAGGTGCAAATATGGGCCAGCAGCTTCAGGTAAAGTTCACATCAGCCATCAGATTGGGGAAAAACCTAATGTCAGCGATTTTGACCATGGAATAAGCACAAAGCTGTGCTGGTTTCCAGCCTTCTTGGAACAAAGTTTGCCATCTCTGGATTCCTGGGTTAAATTATTATTATTATAGTAATTATTTCTTGTGATTAAATATTTTTTATATGTTCAACATGAAGCTCCAAATTATTAAAACCAAATACAAAAGGCAAAATACAAATAGAAAAAAGGAGCACTCAGCCTCCAACTTCCCACCCCAATGGCACCCATCAATTTTACATCGGTCAAAAGAAAAGAGAGAGACACAGATAAATGCACAAAGTAAAGCATAACAAACCAGTACAGTACACAATTATCATACCAGCAGTAATAGTGCTAATAATGCCAATAAAAATAAAGCAGTCTTTCTCAATAAATCACCAGTCCTCTGAGCTGCGCTTTCCAAAGTGTTCAAAGTGTCCCAATATACACCTTTGACCCTTGTAATTGAAAATAAGACCAGTGTGGCATGCGCCCGCCCCCCCCGGGCCCCGACGATGACGGCCGCGAGAGCCGGCAGGAAAGCGAGGCCCGAACACCCAGCGGCGACGAACCTCGGCCACGACGGCAGGGAGAGAGCCGCGAGTGGGGAGGGGGCGGAGCGCAAAGCCCGAGCTCCTCCGAATAACGCGAGTGACGGCAGGAGGAGGAGGAACACGACGACGGTGCCGGCAACGTCCTCGTCTTCCTCCTCCTCCCGCCGTCTTCCTCCTCCTCCCGCCGTCACTCGCATCACTCCAAACTTTAGTATAGGCACATTAGTATAGTGAATAAGTTGGTGATTAGGGTTTTTAGAGGCTGATGTGATGTTATTCCATACAGTTTCCTAATTGAACTGATCCTGAGCACTTTTTAACTGTTTTTCCCAGATAGGTTGCAGTCCTGAAGGTTTGTATGTAGTGTATAGTATAGTATGGTGATTCTTGGATACACGTCTTCTAGGTCCTGTACCAGCAGAAAATAATTTATGTAATGGGTGTAAAAATAAAGCAGAGCCCCAAGAGACATGGTGTGACTTCATGGCAGAGTGACGACGCAGACAGAGAAAAAATCAGAAACCTGATATACTGTAAAAAGCATGTCTTGGAATGTCCAGAGAGCCGAATTATTAAATATGTCATCCAAACATGCATTCCATTTTGTTGTCATTGTGGAAAGAAGTCTTGTGAGCAGTAAGTAATTTATAATTACGAAAAATTTCTGATATGCTATCCAATATGCGACATCAGTCTGAACAGATCAGCTCTGAACTGACCTGCATGCACAAAAGAGCAGCTTCACGCGGTTCATTCAGAGGTAAACCATCATGACTATGAACGAACACCAGTCGCTCCCGGAGGATCAGCTTCATCTTTGCCAGCATCACAGGAGCCATTTAAACTTTGCTTTCAGACTTTTGACTGTTCCTTGGTGCTGCTGCTCTCGTACGGCCGCGTTCTGACATTTCTTTCTAAATCTCTTCAAACTCGAAGCGGTTGCGATAAGTGCCTTCCAATTCCAATCAGAAACATCAGCCCAAATGTTTGAGTCTCAGCAGCTGATGATGTATGTGGAGTTGGATTGACGTAAAAGTTGCATGATTTCCAATCTGGCTGTTCAGACTCGTTGCATTACTGCATATCAGATATGAATTGGATTTCAGTACCACAAATGAAAGTGTCTCGAATCGGAATTGAAAATGTCAAATTCAGTGTGTTTATTGCTGTTCACACTGACACACAGACACACATCTGTGTCACATATGAAGAAAAAGATCGGATTTGGGCCACTTTTACCTGCTGTGTACACAGCCTTAGTTTGCATCACTTTATAGGAATGATTGAGTAGATAAGATCTTGTAATCTGTGTGGAGCAACCAGACTTTCTTCAGGCCATAGTATAGTTTTAGTATCTGCATTGAGTCATACTGACAAAGAACAAAAGTGTAATAATACAGTTTGAACTTGCGCTGAAGAGTTGAGAGTCTAATTCGAGGTTTTTCGCCTTTTCAAAAATAAGATGAGATGCTACAAGGGAGTTTGTCCCAGAAATCTAGAGGAGGAGGTAATGGAATCATAAAACTTAATTCTAGGGAGAATATTCATTTTCATCACTGATACGAGTTTAAAGAGGTGAGGTGACTCCAATTCCTTATATCATCATATAAGACCTCAGTAAATAAGTAGTAAAAGTTTTTGAGACTAACGTATCAAATCTTTGTCTAATGTGAAGCTATTATAACATTGGGATTATGTTAATACATGTCTTTTTTTACTTCTTAAAACTCTTCTGTGACTCTGGTGCTGGATTTTCAAAAGATCTGGTGGAGAATTCCAGACGCAAATTTGCAGCCTTAGTGTCGGATATCAGGGCTTAAATGAAACATTTGTTATTATTAATAGTATTAATAGTATCAGTAGCTGTAGTAGTAGCAGCTATAGCAGTATTCATCCTTCACACCAAGACTAAGCGCGGTGACATTCTCCAGGTTATAGTTGTGCAGGTCAGGAGGCAAATGGAAGTGATGGCACCTCTGGGAACAGACAGCAAGGTGACATCCTGCAGTCGAAGTCAACTAGCCCACCCACACAGTGTGACAGAGATATCTGGCCTTCACCAAACAGTGATATACACACAGCAACAGGATACATGACCCCAACACACACACACACACACACACCCATAGATAAAATCAAGCCAAACCATGACAAGATATGTTAATCACTAATTTCCACTTACTTGTTCACTTACATTCGGTGAGAATGAGAGAGAGAGAGAAACAGGCTCTAGGGAGAGAGGAGGAGGGCAGGGGGAGGCTGGGAGTCTGCATCCCAGGGCAAGCTCAGTCCGTCTGGGATGAGTCAATAGGAAAACATCCCCCATCTGTAGAGGGATGTGGAGCTTTCTACTCCCCTACTGACCTTACAGAGTGGAACACACACACACACACGCAAACATTCTGTTTGTATTCGTGGTTCATTTCTCAGATGGTGGTGTTGTGGGTTTATGTGTGTGTGTGTGTGTGTGTGTGTGTGTGTGTGTGTGTGTGTGTGTTCTCTCTGGGCCAGATTGTGTGTGTATGTGTGCATGTTTATAGAAGAGGACGTCTGGTGAAGGCATTAGAGTCCCTACACTCTCATCCATCATAGCCTAAACTAAACACACACACACACTTTTCATCCAGTTGGATTGTTCACCATTCTAAACTTTAACACCTGGAAGGCTACCACTGCTTAAACACTAAACACAAATTTAAGCTAAGCGGCTGTTAAATTATATCAGTAGCAGCCATGAATATCAGAGCTAGGCCTTCGGTTCCTCTCAGTGGTTCCTCCACAGGTCTCCTTTGAGAATTTCTCCTTTTGAGTCTTGGTTCCTCTCAGTGCTTCTTCCTCATGCTCTCAGACACTTCTCTTCCTGACACCGTCTCCCTCGGCTTGATCATTAGGGGGCCGGACCTACATTTCTGGAAACTTTCTTGGGACAGTATCTGCTGCAGAAATAACTATATACGTGTAAATGAATTGAACTGAACCCAGCAAAAATAACTCATACATACACTGCAGCAGTCTCAGGTCTGAAATTAGCCCTTCCAGACTTTTGCTATGGCTAATTTTAACAGTGCCTGCATATCATTTCTACACAATGTAATGCAATTTCCCATTTTTCGCAATTTATATATTTTCCGGTCTCCCCCTCTTTCCTTCACCACTGCTAATGGACGCCTGGAAGGTTCTCCATGAATAATGGAAAAATGTCAGAGAATATTTTCCAGCTTTTAAACCCCAAACCTCGAACCCCCAGTACCCAGAGCGCAGCGGTTTTTATGAGAAACACTCACCACTGACTCTGGCGCTCTACACAGATGGAGAGAGGGAACGAGGGAGGGGGAAATGGAACAAGAGGGGAAGGGGCTAGACGAGGAGCTGCGTTTTTATACAGTCGGAAACAAATATTTCTAGTTTGCATGGCTCCGTTACTTCCACAGTCACTGAATTTTAGAATGGTTTTGGCTTCTGTCGCTTCTTCTTCCTGTCTCACTCTCTTCTTTCTTTGCTCTCCGACTTATTCTACCTCTCTCTTTCAGTCTCTCTTACCAGTTGGACATTCTTCATGATTCTCTCAGCTCCTCTGGTTCTCAGAATTCAGGGTTGGGGGGGGGTTGCAATTGTAAACACCTCCTTCAAAGGGGAGAGAGAGAGATGTAGGAAGAAAGCGGGGCTAGTTCCAGTTTTTCAGTAGAAGTGGAAAGAAAGAAATGGGAGGAGGAATGAAAGAGTTGTGGGAAAATGAAAAGTTAGTTATCTGTGCACTTTTTTGGGTGTAACTTCATTCATACTTTTAGCTTCTTTAACATGAAGGGCTTGGCAACTTGCATAAAAAGTACATAGATGGTAATAATGGTACTAATCCCTGATTTAATAGTTAGTAATTATTATTAATTAATATTAAATATTAATCTTTTTCTCTTTTTCTTGACACATCTGCCAATTTGGCAGTTGACCATACTCAGACCATGACCCCACATTCCCAGAAGCGATGACATTTATACAGATCATGCACACTCCATAATTGTTTGCACCCCTGCTAAAGATGAGTAAAAAGGCCATGAAAAATATCTTTATAGTTAATTAACTTACACTATAAATATGAGCAAGTATAACCTTTAATTGTAGTAAGTGTAGTCTAAGAAAACAAAAACCGTTAAAACATAACAGCAATGAGTCTTCTCCCGTAATGCTTGATGAGAATACTGACCAAGCGCTTTGAGAGCACCCCTCAGTGCAGAATCTCTCCACATTCTCCAGGGTCACAGCTTTTCAGTGGGGTTTAGGTCAGGGGATTGAGCTGGTCATGTAAAAAGCTTGATTCTGTGGTCATTTAATTATTTTTCTGTGGATTTAAACATATGTTTTGGATAATTGTCCTGCTGGAACATCCAACCACCAATTTTAACTTTTTGGCAGAGGCAGTCAGGGCATTTGGAGGATTTTGAGAAAAAACAAACCCAAAACATCTCAAATCCTCCACCAAACCTAAAAATGAGGACAGGGTACTCTGTGTATAACGGTCACTCTCTGTTGGCATGGAGGTGGCATGGATCTAATTGTAGTTTTGAACACTTGGGCCAAATCCCATTTCACCCCCTCACCCCTACCACTTGGCCCTTAGCCCTCTGCGTGTTCACGTCTAGGTGAAGGGTGTCCTGATTCTTCTTGAGATAGAGGGGTAGTGCGAAGTGTTAGGGCTACATGACCCTCCACACGCAGGTTCTTCAGAGACTCCAAACAGAGTGTTATGAGAAAAAAGAAAAACCGGCAAGATGAGAGAGAGACCAAAGAAAGACACAAATGTGAGAATTTTCTTTGTTAAAAAATACGTTAACCACTGTATTATTTTAGTTTAATGTTGTTTCAGTGTATTATACTAATTTTCTTCGTAACTAGCGTAAAAATCGCTAATAGTATGCTAACGTCTCGGTAGCTAGCTAGCGAAATTTTCTGTTCCACTTTAAATAGTTTAGTGTATCAACGCCTGAAGCGCCAGAATGTAACTGCTGCTCCATTTAAGGTTTTTTAATAGCCGTTGCTTGATTTATGAAGGTCCACAAACTTTTGTCTCGTTTCTTTTGTGAACTCTCTGATCTTCCCATGTTGATGAGTCATGGGAAATTTGGCCTCTGGGTCACCCCATCTTTATGAGTCATGGGTGAGCACTTAAGAGAGAGTTATTTTGCACTGAGACAGGCTTATCTATCTATCTATCTATCTATCTATCGGTCTGTCTATCTATCTATCTGTCTATATGTCTATCCATCCATCCATCCATCCATCCATCTTTGCTTTTCAGTACAACTCTATTCATGCTCTCAGCTTGTGTGGCAAGATGGTAATTAACAATACTAGATTCTTATTGATAATTGCCTCATAGTAGTAATTGTACTTGTAATCATGATAATTATAAACAACTTTCTTTATCTATCTATCTATCTATCTATCTATTTATCTACCTACCTACCTACCTATCTGTAACACCTTACTTAGTAATTCTTTCTTTCTTTCTTTATTTATTTTTCTTCCTTTTTCTTTCTTATTCATTATGGCCACCACAAACTTTGCACTTGGGCCCACAAAGACAAAGTTTGGGCACTCTTGATGTATCCATTTTGTCTTTCTGTTGAAGCTTTTGGGTATAAACCATTCCTACTTCTGTGGTTAATGTTCTGCATGTTTCTGTGGTTAAGAAGACTTGGTAACATGCATAAAGTCTACATAAATCGTTATTAGAAATTAAATAAGTATTGAATAATCAACATGTCATTGTACACAGGTAACAAAACATAGCCAAAAAAACTTGATAGTTTAAGGCGTTAAGTCCTATGCCGACTTTGCTCTGTTTGGAATTATGAGGTGTAAAAGATACAAACAAAAGGCCACGGAGTTCCAGCTCACAGTGGGGCACAAGCTGCAGTGGCACACTTTGCTTTGTCAGCGTGTTTGCTCAGTACTCGGGCGTGCAGCATGTTGTTTTGAATGAAACAGCTTAATGGGAAATTGTCCGTAGACAGAGCTCTCCGCAGGGGTTGTGCAGTGTTTCATGTTGGAGCATGCCAGAGCATTTCCGTACAGCGCTGAGGATATAAGTGTTAGCCTTTGTTCAGACACGATGGCTAATTTAAATGAGCAGTATGCGGCAAAGCAAAAAGATTTCTGGAATCACTGTGTATGCCTGGCTCAAGGTGTCTTCTGACAGCAAATGATATGAAGTCTTTGGCTGGCAGTGCTCTTCAGTGTTTTGTCCTGAAGTCATGCTTAGCTGAGAGAAAAGGAAAGTTTTACGCTGACACAAAAGGTGCCCATAAATCAGGTGTAATGTCATACCTACTGACACCTAAATCACACACTCACACCCTCGGGCTGCAGAAACACTTCAGCACTGTGGGTGTGGGTGTGTGTCTATGTGTGTTTGAGTGGTATCCTTGTGAGGACTGACTAAAGCGAAAGCTTTTTTTCTCCAAGATGTAATGGAGAGATTTAGGATCGGGAGTGTTCTGTGTGTGTGTGTGTGTGTGTGTGTGTGTGTGTGTGTGTGATTGTGAGTGAGAGAGAAAGAGAGAGAGCGAGAGAGAGAGACAGTGACTATGTGCATGTATATGCGTGTGTATGTGTTTTTGTGTCTAAAAGTCTTGCGTTCTTGAGTTGTAACAAAAAGTTATTTACTACAAATTAGGTTATTAGCATGAATACATGAGTGAAAAGTAGAATCGTTTAAATATTTACCTGAATTTCAGAAATGTTTAGCATTTGGTACAGTATGTCCCCCTTTTGCTATAAGCCCTTAAAATCCCAGGCTTATAATATCATCGCTGTCCAAAGAAAAAAAACACACACACACACACTTTTTCTAATGTGCCGCTTATCCCTCTGGGTTGTGTAGGGAGCTGGAGCCTATCCCAGTAGTCACTGGGCGAAAGGCAGAATACACCCTGAACAGGTTGCCAGTCCATCGCAGGGCCAAAGAAAAACATGTATCTCCAGAATAGCAACTTTACAGGAGAGGGCAAAAACATTCTTTATTTTTAATGTAAGTCAATGAAAAGAGATTTGTTTCTAAGCAGTTTTGGTGCATTCTTATTGGTCCATTCATCATGAAATTTCACACAATTTAAAGAATGGCTGCTGTGATCAAATGATGTAGAAAAGTGAAAATCACAAAAAAATGGAGACACGTTTTTCTTAGGACAGCGATGATATTTTAATGCTTATTATTCAGTAACTAAACAGACAACATTGCAAACTAGCAAGCATCATTTGAAGAGATGAGACTCTGACCTTTTTATACAACTGCATTAACGTGTCACAAAAGCTACGTTCACATTACCAGGCTGAAGTGGGCACAAATGTGTGTTCACACAAATCTGCTCTTTTCAAATCCGACCTGACCCACTTTCATATGTGGTCCTAGATCGGATACGTATCCGATTCATGGCCATGCGAGCTTAATGTGACCCTCAGATCTTAATTAAAGTGCTTTTTTTCCACTGCGCATGCGCCATCATTCAGCGTTACCATGGCAGCAGCGCCGAACAGAAGTTAAAGCCTGTAAACGGTGGAAAAGCAGCTCACCTCACCTTTTTCTCCTTCGTCTCGCTCTAATAATGAAGCTGAGAGCTGATCAGAGTTAATGATCTTCTCAGCGAAGCTCGTTCTGCTCGTTAGTTTGTGCTGATGATGAACGTGATTCACTCACGTGACGTTACTGAGCAGGATGTGCTCATGAGGGTCATTTCAGGACGCCAGTACGTTTACATTAATGACAGATTTGAATCACTTAACTATACAAGTGTGAACCATCCTGTCAGAGAGATCAGATTTGAGCAAAAAATCGGGTTTTGAGCAATGAGGCTTGTAATGTGAACGTAGCTAAAATTGTTTTAAGCTACACTATCAATGTTTTGGGTATTTGTGCTCTCTGGTGGAAACATGTAACCGCACGCAGCATGCAGGAGAATGTTTTGTAGCATGGGTTGTGCTTCAGCCTTCTTCCCCGAGGTGAATGACTAGGCTGACCCAACACCTCTGACTTTTCCGAGCGACTCGCAGCAGCACTCGGACACCATATTTTAGCCCATTTGTTTTCCAACTCAGTAATGCTTCTTTCAATTTTAACAACAAAATCCTACATAGTGCAGCTTCATATTTTGACAGTGGCCTAGTAATAGTGCAGAATCTTGAATATTTTTTCTTCATTTGATTTGCCATACCTTTTTTTTCATTTTTTTCAAAATTCTAAAGGTTTAGGTGACAAAAGCACCAGATTGTCAGTGTGGTCTCGGACTTTTGGACCCCACTGTATGTGAATGTGAATAAGCAGAACCTTGTGTGGTGTTGATGTGATTGTTACTCAGTGGTCTGGTGGACCCACCACATTACTGTTTAGTAAAATCAATACAGCCATAACAATTTATGTAAAAATACTGGATGTTTAAAAATATCACGTGTCCAGCATAGAGTTCTCCTTCAGCAGCTGTAGCCAGTCAGCAGCCTGCCGATGTTGTCCACCCTCACACACACAAACACACACATACAAACACACACATACAAACACACACACACGCTAACAGCAGGCCATGTAGGAGGAGAACAGAGTGAAGGACACAGCACCTCCACACTTGTATTCCCTGCGGGTTCACCCAACACCACATGCGTAATATTAATGTGTAGGGGGTGAAAATGGGTCCCACAAACACCAACACCACACAAGGGTTAAGGTGTGAGTGTACAGTAAGCTCTGTACCATGCGCTCTGGATGAACCGCTGTTGAAGTGGGGACTCTGAGGCTGACAGGATCTCCTCACACTCATTTGCTCTGTGATTTATGACTCTGTTGTGTTTTCTTCTCAAGCCCAAACTGGCCTTTAGTGAAACCAAAACCGCTGAGGTCAGTCCTCTCCTGCGGTCCGCCGGCCTTATGGTCCGTGATTATGGGTTCAGACCACAGACGCTCCACTTCTTCTAAAGTTTTCTTTATGTGTCTGTGTGTCCTATACATTTTTACGGCTTTATTTTATGAGTGAAGCGTGCCTAAAACAGTATGTCATTCAGTTTTCAGTGTCTACCACATACCTACATGCTTTTACATGTGTTGACTGCAGATGTACTTTAACTGGACACTGAAACCCCTCTCTTCTAGCTTCACCTCGCTGGTGTACAGTTAGAGACTGTAGGTCATCTTTTGATGCAAAGTTTGTGTTAGCCATCATCTAGTCCTTCATTAGCGCTCAATTTCTGACCACAAAGCTGCTTTTGGCTTGATATTTTTGGGTGGTAGACCGCTCTATACCTAACTGTTACTGGCACCATAAGGACTACCATGATCGCTACCATGATCATTATCACTGAGAATGGTTCACCACCCAAATTATATCTGGTCAGCAGTGTTCTGTGGTCATGAACTGACCAGTAATGAATGGGCTATCTATATAGTAGACCTATAAGGTATTTGGAGCTCATTAAGTAGCGAGCAAGTGGAAGTACAAGGTAGGTATTTCTAATGAAGCGGCCAGTTAGTAGAAGCACAAGGTCTTTCTGATATAGTGGTCAGTGAGTAGAAGTACAAGGTGTGTGTTTCTAATAAAATGGCCAGTGAGTGGAAGCAGAGGGTAGGTGGTTCTCATAAAGCAGATTGTATGTTAACCTGCTTCAAAAACAGGCTCTTAACAAAGCTGAACAAACACCGTAGATTTGATGAGCTGTAAAACCGCTTAAACCGAACTCAGATCTGGGAATTTTCATGTCTGTTTTCTTCCTCCTTCGTCTTTTTCTGAATTATTTTCTTTTCTTTTTTTTATTTGTTTCTTAACCATTCTTTTTGCTTTCCCTTTGGCCAGCAGGTAGCAAATCCTCTTCCAGCAGCCTAGATGAAAAAGCAGTTATCATTCATTTCAGGAGAAAAACTGTTTACGCCCCCTCCAGAAAACAGAGAGAAAGGATAAGGGGGAGTGCAAGGGACATCCCTCTTTCTCTCTCCCACATGTGATCTGTTTGTTTGTCCTCACATCCATCTGTCTCTCAGTGCTGCAAATCCCCTTTCCAGAGTCCTCACGAGAGTACAGAGTCAGCTGCTGATTGCCAAACACACTGCATTATGAGATCCTCCTCTTCCTCTCATAATTCTCTGATTCTCTCTTTTCTCTCTCTTTCTCTCTCTCACTTAGATCCTTAGACCACGCCCCACATTCTCAGGAGTGTTCTCATTGGTCCATTTTAAATTAGAGCCTCAGGTGAAAGGGCAGCGTCGCAGGCAATAGAGAGACAGAAAAAGGGAGAGAGAAAGAGGGAAGGGTGTGAAGAGGTGAATGTAGAGATAAAAGTGCTGAACACGGATAAGAGAGAGAGAGGAAGAGAGAGAGAGCGCCAAGGGAATACTCTGTCCAAGAGTCATCATGTACAGGACCGTTCATACAAAGAAGACATGGAGGCATCTCTGTCATTTTTGTTCAAAAACCACACAGAGAAGTAGACAGAAGGGGGAGTCATGTTTTAGAAAAGAACAGGAACGAGAGAGGAGGAGGAGAGGCAAAGAAAAGAAAGAGAAGAATGGGAGAGTGCCGGAGTTCACCGTCTGTCCCCCACCCTCCTGCTGGACCCTGCAGAACAGTGATGTCAGAGAGAGAGCGCGCATATGTTTCTGCTCTTACAGTGTATGGGGGGAAAGAAAAGGAGGAGAGAGACGGAGGGGGCGAGACAGAGATAGCAGAGAGGGGTGGCTAAAGAGTGTGGAAGGGCGGAGTCAGAGCTTTAGCCCACCCACCAGCTTCGAAAAACCCACCCCCTTATTATACACAGACTGAATGAGTGATCTATCCTCTCTTTACTGTCCTGTTTTTTTTTCATCCTTCCTTCTTCTTTCTTTGCTTCTTTACTTGCTTTTTCTTTCAGTATTCTTTCTTTCTTTTTTTCTTTCTTTCCTCCAGGAACTTTCCTCTTTACTGTCTTCTAGAAAAGCAATGCCCCCCCTTCTCTCTCTCTCTTTTTCTCTCTCTCTCTCTCCGCCGTCCTTTAGCCTTCCCTTCCTTTATGTGTCTTTACTCTGTGCATGTGAACTACAATACTGTTTAAAAGTTTGGAATCACTGTTTTCAATAATATACAGTCATTTTTGTTGGAGGTACATGAATAAAATTATTATACTATGATGCCAATATTCTATATGGTTTAAACAATTTGTAAAAAGCTGTATAAATGATGAAATTTTCAATGATGAATAGAGCTGTAGATGATTCTATAATAATTTAGAAAGTGTAGTGCTGAGAATGAACTTCTCAGAATGCCTCACATGGACCAAATCTCACGTCTATTCATAGTTACTGTATATATAATACAAGTTATTATTTGATTATATTTAACTTTATTTTTCCATGTCTCAACATATTGGTCCCAAAATATTTTAAATTGTGAATAAATCTTGGGTTTACGTTTGGGTATGTAGTGTATTACAAACATTCGAATGGCTGATTGCAGAATCTCTGAGTAAGAATGCAGATGTACATCTCGGAATCAGGACATTCCAGAGTTTCCTCAAGGCAGAGAGAAAGCTGGAGGACAAGACGGAGGGAACAGAGTGGGACAGACCTGCAGGCCATAAATATACTCGTTTACCCCTCAGAGATGACCTTTAACCCTGGCAGGGCTGCTTTGTCAGGCAGAAATGCGATTGGAGGGAGATCTGTAACTGACCTGAAACCCTATGACACTTAAATTGACACTAATGCGTTATGATATTTTTTTCACCACAAAGGAAACTCTTGTACAGTCAATCAGACAACCTTCTGTTAGAAACCACAGTGAACGCCATAAACACTCTCAAGAACACTCTGTACTGCAATAGGAGATATCAGTCAATAAACAACCACAAAAAATCATTAGAATAGATGATATTGGTCCATAAATAACCTCAATAAAACAGACCTTTGCACATGAATTAAAGATATTAGTCCATAAATAACCTCAATAACCAATACGCTGCACAAGAATAGAAGATATCAGTCCATAAATAACCTCAATAACAAATACTTTGCACAAAAATAGAAGATATCAGTCCACAAATAACCTCTGTAAACAGCACAGTGAGTTATTAGTCTATAAACAACCACAGTAAATGCTCCTATACACTGAAATAGGAGCTATTAGTCATACACAACTAAAAAAAAATGCTCCTATACTCTAGAATAGGAGATATTAATCCATAAACAACCTCAATAAACTCTCCTGTGCACTAGAGTAGGAGATATTAGTCCATAACCAAATATGTCATCACTCTATACATTATAAGCAGATACGGTGGGTAAAAAACATTATCTGTCTCCTTTTCACGCATAAATGATTAAAAACATATCTACATAAATTTGTTACTTAGGACAGCATAAAAACAGAAAACGTTTTAAAAAATATTACTTCTATTAAAAAGGGAACTCCGTGCAAGAAGTGAAGCAAGAGTAAAGAGCACAACTGATTTACAGTTTGTTTTCGAACATCCCTGTCCTGTATACTTCTGGCTGCCTTGGGGAAAAACATGTAACACTTTGTTTGATTCCCTCCAAAACACGAGTACACTCACTTGATAGGAGTGTTTGCAATATGCTGCATATTAAATTAAAAGTTTGTAAGTTTAATTCACATTCAGACTATCGTCTTTTTCTCCTTGGGCCCCCCTCCACCCCCAGGACCTGGATTGTAGCATTACGCTTCAGATTTTTTGGAAAACAGCACAGGATGCGGCGTCCTTGTTGAGTAACTGGGAATGTGTGTGTGAGTGTTGAATGTGCAGAAGACAGGAAACAGTGTCTGAGCCCAACTGTAATCCTCATTAAGAAACATGGAATCCTCTGGATAAACGACCGGATTGAGACAAACAGACCAGACCAAACTTTCTCTCTCTGTCTGTTTCTCAAACGCACTCACACACACAACTATTTGGAAGAGCTAGTCTACAAAAATTGCACAACTTTATTAAGCGGAGGGAGGGGGTTAAAGACGTGTCTTTGGAATCTTTTTAAGGGTATACAGTGCAGGTTTACCGCGTGTCTTGGAAAAACAGGAAATTTAGAGCCTGTTTTTAATTTAGACCATCTGATATTTATCATATCGCTGTTGTCGGACCAAACCTCATCTCCAAAGTAGTAACTTTACAGGAGAAGGAAAAAACATACTTTTGTCCAATATTTTGCCCATTTCTTTTGGTCCAATGATCATGAAATTATACACAATGTAAAGGGCAACACGTATTTTCAAATCATGTCAAAAACTGAAAAACGACAAACGAGATACAAGGTTTTCTTCCGACAGCAGCAACATATCAATATCTGCCGGGATACAATACATTTATAATGTGTGGAAATAGGGACTATATCCAGTTGGAGTGGCATTGCAGAATATGAACATTCATATATAACATGTAATATTCATTTGTAAACTGTTACAAATGCAGTTAAAGGCATAAAATGCTGACTTTTTAGCTCAGTAGCCCAGCATTTGCTACTTAAGCCAGCTGGTTATGGAAATCTTTAACACATTCATGTTTGTCGTTCTGGCTCAGGAACCTAACAAAATGAAAAATTACCAGCCTTGAATAAAGTTAATCAGGAGAATCTCCTTTTCAGGCATCCAGTCAGCCATCTTCTGTATCATTTTCTCATTCATACGAAACAATGACGTTTGACGTGATCATGTTTTCAGTGCTGTGGCTAAGTTTCAAACGAGTTGCATGATGATGTATGTTACGTAGCTCAAGTGAAATTTAGTTTTATCTTAGTTTTTAGCAAATAGAGTTGCATGTGATTTTTACCATGTGAAGTCGTGATTGTGATGTTCAAGATGGATGTCGTGGAAAATGTCCAGGAAAAGTCCTGAAAAATGATTTCTCAAAAAATGTTGGAATTCTGGTAGCGAGTCTGTGACTCTGCATATGTGTTTATTCTATGTGTCAGGGTCTGACTGCTGTCCTGATAGAGAATTATAACAAACACATACACACACACACACACACTTGTATACATTCTACACACACTCACAATATACATTCTACACCCACTCACTTGAACTCTCTGATATTGGCTTATTTTCCCCTAATTCACGAGCCCCAAGCCTACACATTCTCTCTGTGTGCCTTTCTCTCTCTTTCCTGCACATAGAAGGGTTCACTCACGTTTCCTAGAAATGAGTAAGTTCAGTCCAAGATAGTATGTGAGTGGGGGTGGACCTACAGGGGCTTTTACCACCAGCTACATTTGGATGGAAAACCTCATCAGATTACTTGCACGTAGAATTCATTGCCTGGCAATGAAGGGAACTCTCAACCTTTTAAGAATGAATGTCAGTATTTAAACCTATATAACTTGGCAGGCATGTAATTGTCATTACTTGGTAGCCAGTCAGAATATTAAATGCACCATGCAGCAGATCTGATTGATGCAGGTTGATGAAGGTTTATCTTGAGAGATCCTCACTCATGCAATTCAAAACGAGTGCTGACATAGCTTTACCGTTGCACAGCACAGTAATGGGTCCAGCGCAAAATGTCTCTTCTTAACATTTGGGTTTGACCCCTGGCCAGTTGGCTCATCACACATGCCACAAGAAGCCTGCTAAATAACTAACCTGCGTAGCTGTAAAGTTACATCCTTTGCTGTGGTCTCACAGCAGTAATTGTAAATCTCACAGGTTAAAACATTTGTTTCACAAAACAACCAGCAGCTAAATAGCATTATTTTACACAAGAAAACTATGCTAAGCAAAGCATAGATTAATTTGATTGCATTGAGAAGTTAAACTAGGGGAAAAGATTTTTTTGTATAGTTTTTAGATGTGCTGTAAAGATCATGGCGTCAGGGCTGTTTGAAATGAAAGTGCAGTAAAAAGCAGCCTGCACCCTTGGACAACTACTGATGGACATTCCGGCTCTTTTCAGTGAGTCAGATCAACTGGCTCAGCTCACCAGTAAGAGCCGACTCTTTCAGCTCCCAAACGGCTCTTCGTTCAGTAGCTTTGACAGCAAACGGCTTGGCAGGCCAAACTAGTACATGCTGATATAAAAACATACTTCGTGTTCATTAGATAGTTTGTGCTCATAGATTTTTTTTGTGTGCTCTTTTTTATTTCAGATCAGGAGCACCAGTGTTCTTCAGCAAAAAGCTTGACGGATAACCCCATTGTTTAATAATTGATATTGTTAAAAGGCTTATTTTCTGAGTTGTGAAATTATACAAACTCTTGTCAATAACTTATTGTATCACTCTTTTACAATTAAAAATAACAAAACATGGCCAGGCAGTCACTTCTAGGCATAGAACACTTCTGTGAGTTTCTGTTCAAAGGGTTTCTGTTAACCCTTTAATATCCCAGGCTTATTACATTACTCACTCGCTATCTAGGCCGCCTATCCTTCTGGGTTACAGGCAGCACTGAACCCTATACAGTCCTTCACAGGGCTTACAAAGACATACACATTCACACACTCACTCACACCTAGGGGCAATTTAGTGTCAATTTAGCGGCTCTTTTACTGCCTTGTTGTGGCTCCACAGCAGAATTAGTTTTTTAGGTAAAATAAAATAATCCTCCTTTACAGTAAAATGAACACACTGTTCTTACACAGTGTGAGCAATAAATGGTCTTAAATGCTGGAGTTACAGTAGCCTATAACTGCTAATTCACCAGCCATTAACCCTGAAGTCTGGCGCCTTTCTCTCTCTCTCTTATGCTCTCGTTCCCCTTTGTGGACTCGTATTGCATATATTTTGGATTTTTGTCGGAGCACCCATTCCATTGACTGATAAAACCTGAACGCTATCATGGACACAGCTTGAGCTGATTGACCACGGGCTCAAGGCTTGGGCTGGCCTCAGCCCCTTTCCAGGTGACTCAGAGACTCGGCAGCAGGTGAGGTGGCCTTCGGTCGGAGTTTCCAACTAGACTCAGGCATGCACTTTCACTTGGGTTCATGTTTCACACTAAATCGCAACACGTAGGGACAGTGTGCCTTGGTTACAGTCAGGGCTAGAATATATAAATTAGCCCCTAGACAATTTGCCATTTCTTTCGCTTTAGTGGTTCCTGAGCTCGTAACATTGTTTTTAGCCTACATATTGAGACATATTTACAGCCAAGATATAAAATAGGCATATATAATATTGCGGCTCCCAAGGTGGTTTGATTTTTGTTAAAAGGACATAATGGCTCTTCCTAACATTTGGGTTTCCGACCCCTGGCCTAATTGCATGTGTTTGGACTGTGGGAGGAAACCCACGCAAACACGGGGAGAACATGCAAACTCCACATAGAAAGAACCCTGGTCACCCGGTCGGGGAATTGAACCCAGACCCTTCTTGCAGTGAAATGACAGCACTATTCACTGCTCCGACATATTCTTAGGATATAGATGTGTGTAATAAAACTTTGGGCTTTGTATTTATGTCTGTGCTGTAATGCTTTCAGAAGCACGTATTGGAATCCTGGCCTTAGATGAGATCCTACAAGTTAACTGTAGCCCAGTGTGGCTAATATGAGTTCATTTACGAGCAGCACTTCTGTGGTGGAACCAGCTGAGTAAGAAGGAAAAAGCATGACGTGTAGCTATTAGGAAGTTTGGGGAGTTTGGGCATCAGCCCACACATTACAGTCAGACCAGTCATGAACATAGCTCAACACTATGAAGCTAATGTACCATTACAAGCTGAAAAGGCATGAAGCTTTATCATTACAGACCGAGCAGGAATACCACAGAGATTTATACAGTTCGCATGCTAGGCTTTCAGCTGAAGATGTTGAGAAAGTGTTCTACAAATGCTTCACTGAAAGATCCAGAAAAACAGAGTTTTTGATTTAGTGTTTTCCCACACAACCCACGCCGAGAGAAACCTCCAAAATCCAGACTCAGCAGCAGGAGCCCGGACCAGGCACTGCCGAGTTCTCTGCGGAAGCCATGTTTTTCTTGCTCATGGTGAAACAGCTCCAAATTGGCCTCCTTTGCACTGACATCAGCCTGTTGAGGAGACTTAGCTCATTCTCTTTCTCCTGTTCCCCTTCTGTTGGAGAGAACGCACTGGCAGCATGTCTCCTGCCCTGTTTGCACTTAACAACAGTTCCTTGACTGCCTTTCCAATCTGCAGTGTTGTCTAAATCCCCGAAGTGCTAACATTTCTTTCTCTCATGCATTCCTACACACACTCTGCAGAGCAGTCTAGAAGTATTTGGACATTGATTGTTTTGACTTTCAACACAGTGGATTTGTAAAGAAACACTGGCAGTGAGTTTAAAGTGAATATGAGTTTTATATTGAGGGTGTTTGCATTCTATATTGGGTCATCTGTAACTCCCATCCTTCCCATGTCATTGAAGTAAAAATAGGCTCCTGATATGGAAATTACCTTCAAAGAATGATAAAAGAGAGTGTAATTTGCTTATTTACTCAGTATTGCTTTGTCTGAACCAAGTTTGTGATCTAATGCAGGTTGACAGTCTAAGTACACTATGGTTCAAAAGTTAGGAATCAATGTGTTCGACAGTCAAACAATTTGGATTGGTTTCAGTTGAATGTATAAAATGAATTTATAAAAGCTCATCAAGTTCATCATTTAAGGTAGATATTTTAGATTATTAAGGTAGATAATCTGACAAGAAATCATGTAAATAGATAATCACAGTATATAGTAACTCGTCTAGATACCCCTAGTATTATTAGTGTGTGTGTGTGTGTGTATATATGTGTATATATATATGTATATATATATATATGTATGTGTGTGTGTATATGTATGTATATATATATGTTATATATATATATATATATATATATGTGTATGTGTGTGTGTGTGTGTGTATGTGTGTATGTGTATATATATATATGTATATATATATATAAACACATTATTAATGTAACTACGATTATTCAGTGATTTTGTACTTTTGAATTGTAGTATATACTACTAAGTTATTGTGGGATACCCATGAGCCATGGGTGCAAAGTGCATAAG
Organism: Colossoma macropomum; assembly: GCF_904425465.1. Lineage (NCBI taxonomy): Eukaryota > Metazoa > Chordata > Actinopteri > Characiformes > Serrasalmidae > Colossoma > Colossoma macropomum. The sequence goes on from NW_023494800.1 coordinate 30,765,721, forward strand.
GGGTTCAGGAAGCTGTAAGGGGGCCGAGTTGCATGAGGCTAAACGTGCTGGTATTTGGTAATTTGCTATACAGTGATATTAAACGGGCACAGTAACAAACTCGTGGACACTTTAAATATGTTGATAAAGTATTGGTACTAGCAGTTTGTTCCATGTGGTACTTGGTATGTTGGAGCATCTCTTGGTAAAGGTCTCAGTGTTCTATTGCACGTTCCCAACTCCAGTCCTGACTACTGCTGGTCCACTCAGCTAGCTTCTGTAAGTGGACTTTTTTTGATGATTGCACACATTTACATCTTTTTTTAAAAAAAGAGGAAATACCTTTGTAATGTTAAAAACAATTTTAATTTTTTTTGTTTTTTAATGCAGTATCATGATAACATCATGATTGGTTTTTTACTGGCACATGCCTGCTGTGGGTACCGTGGAGTTGCAGGCTTCAGTGTGGTTGCTGCTCCTGTACTAATGGCATTTATTACCACTAATCAGCAATTGCTAAAAATTGCTTCTATATGATTCAAAGAGTTCTTCCTTTAGCTCCTACTGGTGTCTTTTGTAGTTTGGTAGGTTGTTTGCTATTTCTAGGCTCACTAGTTTGTACTTGTGTCTTAACAATGTACCAAACAGTTGTTTTTTTTATGTTTTTGGTATGCGCTCTGATTGACGTATTATGCTTTTAGGGCTACTTTTTTTGGATTAAATTCCAAATTCCACTTGCAAGCTAGGTCTCCGCCCATCACACAATGCATCCAAGATGCTACTATGTTACCAAAAGTGAAGGCTAGCACATGCATGTGGTTCTTTTTAGTCATATCAATCCAGCCATCACATTTTCTGAACTGTCACTAACACAATGTCATTGGACAGCTCAGCACACCTGGAAAAGAACACTGTCTAATTCTGTTATGTCAGCTAACAGATGTCTGCATTGGCTAGCATTGTGCGGAGTGATGGGGGAGAGGGAGGACCATCCTACCCACCTACAGATGGCATAACCACCACTCAGGAGCTCCGAAGACCTGCTTTTCAGGTTCAAACAATTTGTTGGTCTTGAGAGACAACAGCATTCAAGTACAAACCCAAACTCAACTCTGCAAATTTTAGTAGCTCTTTTATGCATGAACTAGAGATGCAGCTGGCCAATAAACAACTGAGCAGCAAACCAGTTACTTTTGCCCAGTTACTTACTTAAAGAAGGGCTGTAATCCATGCGCAGTTCACCAAATATGGACTAATTTAATTAAAGCTACATAAAACAAGCTAAAGATTTCCTGCAATCATGGTTGCTTCTGTTCAAATCCATGTGCTGAAAAACACTGCTGATGTTTAAAAATACGTTTTTTCCTCAGCAAAAGATCTCTTGCTTAACCCGTGATTGAAGTCTTTTTCTTCGGAAATATGATTCAGAAGATAGGATTGGTGTTTTTCATTAGTATTTCTGAGTAAAACAGGATCAGCGAGGGTCCCTGAGCTAGCTTAGTGTTTTCTCTTGGTGATAGGTAGGGGCAGGTTGGAGGGGGAGGTGAAACATGATATTATTAGCTATTATTATTGTTTTCTCTTGTGCACGATGCAGCTGAGCAATCCGTGATGTGCACACTATAAACTTTTTACTTAAAAATCATGCAAACTTATTGTCTCCAAAAAAAAACAATTTGCTTAGCAAATTATTTTTATATTCAAGCTTCAAGCTTAAATAACAGTATATTTGAGTTATAGTTACTTCCTAATTTTCAGTGATCCACACTTCCTCTTGAATGAATTAGGTTAACTTTAATCAGCCTAGTCACCTCTCATTTAACTACCCCAAATAACGTCCCTTTTCTCAAGAAGATTGTTTGAACTCATTGCCTTGACCCCAGCACAAAACACCATCATGGTGACAGTAAAACAAAAACATGCAAAATGCATTTAAACTTCACATGTAGTATAAGAACATGCTATGACACAAAAATAACATCATTATGCAAAGAGAATTCATTAAAAGTTTGAAAAGTAAGAGTTAATTAACAGAAACCAATGAAAGTGCTAAGAATGCTGGGAAGCTATTTGGGCAAAACGTGCAGTTTTAAAGGGGTGGTTGGAGTAGCCAGTGCCCTCCCTGAAATCTGACTTGGCCAACTCAGATGCCGGCCCAAAATTTATAACACGTCATTGGCTTTCACCTCGCTGTGGGGCAGATGTTAGCGCCTTTTAAAAGGAGAGATCTTTCACCATTGGGAAAACAACTCTCCAACTTTTCTACCGCAGTTCAGTCAATATGGGCTAATTATGTTAAAACTACATAAAGTTTAAAGATAAAGTTATTCTACACTTCAACCTCATAGTTATTGTTTTATTTCTACTCCATGTGCTATAGTACCAAACCTAAACAACACAAACTGTGTTACTTATGAACATAAGAATAAGAATATACACATTTGCTCAGACTCCTAATTTAACTCACGTGTGTGTGTGTGTGTGTGTGTGTGTTCTACACAGAAATTTGGATGGTGTTTAGGAACCTCTACATAAACCTTTGGTCATGTCTTGGCCAGAGCGAGCGCAACGACTGCGAGCTGGTTTATATTCTCTAAGTGCAGTTAATAACGGTTTATTTTACCTCATCCAAAGCTATTCATCATCATAGACCATGGGATGTCTGGTATGGTCAAGGTGTGGGTGTGTGAATGAGAGACAGAGAGAGCTCTGTGTGTTTCTGAGTGTTTCTTTAATACTTTGTGCAGACTCATCGTTCCACATGGAAATTCAGGAACATTCAACTCAAAATAGACACCCAAATAGACACAATGAAAAGAGTAAAAAAATTAACAAAGAATCGATTAAATCAATAAAAATCAATAACAGTCATAAAATATACTCGGCAACAAATCTTATTATCGATTAGTTGGCCTGTCAACACTTCAAATCTAAAGTTACATCACTAAAATAAGGTAGGGGGCACTAGATTGCAGACTCGTGCACAAATTTGGCCGACAGAAAAATGAACAACATCGGTTGACAGATTACTAATTTTTGGAAATTTTTCGCCTGTGCTAAGCTAAATTACTGAAATACAGCAGTTTAGGTCACTGAGAACTGAGCTTTTTGGAAAACAATTAAATGGAGTCTTTCTAAATATGCTGACATTATACACCAAGTCAGTGCTGTTTTGCTGTGGTCAGCATGCTTCAGGACTGAGGACTGGGCTGCTTGGTCAGTAACATCAAGTTTGACGCCACAGAAACTAATTAATTCAGTTTTATTGTTACTGGGAAAGGTAGTTTGTTCTTTTACTGCTTCTGCGCCATTCACACTGATTGCCTTTACATGCACTTAATAATCCGATAACTGCAGAAAATCAGATTTTGTCAGTAATCTGATCAGCGTGTTTACATTCACTTGAGTAATCAGATAATAGGGAAACTCCAGGTCTGCATGAGTCAGGCAGTAATCAGATTTCTGCTTTACAACCAGCCAATAAACTCACAGAAGATGTGACGTAAACTTAGTATGAACTCAAAATGAATTCGGTTTCAGCGTTGCTACAAAAGTGTTTTGTTGCCATATTGCGGCAACGCTGATGGGGCCACAGTCTGTTCTCGCGCATGTGCAGACTGAGTAATCCGAAAGAAATCAGAGTAAGAGTTTACATGCGCTGAGAAACCTGACTACTGAGCTAAAATCCAGCCACTTTATCGGATTTCTTAATCGGATTTCTAGATTGGGGTATGGTGTTCATATTACCATTTGAGTAATCGCATAACTGCAGAAATCTGATTATGATCGTTATTGAGCGCATATAAACACACTCACTGTTTAAAATAGTGTTTTTAATGTACACATGAATCAGTCATGAATGAGAAATCATGTATTGCATATCGTTCCGTTACGTATTTGTGAGTGAAACTCAGTATCAGGGATGGGCTCTGAGCTAGCTAGCGTTTTCTTTGTATGATAGGTGGAAGTGGTGGGAGAAGGAGATGAAACATGATAGGATTGGTTAATATTATTTTGCCCCGCCCACTGATGCTCAGTGTCATAAAAAATCAGAGGCAAAGCAAAAGTCTGTACATTTTGATGGAAGATTATGGAAATCAACCATTTTGTCTTTTAAGTGTTATGATGAATCCTGCTTAAGATGGTCAAGAACATGATCTAACAAGGTCATTGTTACAACTATAATTGAATATGGAGAAAATTATTGTCAGATATGTTGTCACTGTCCAAATAAAAAGTATCTTTACAGGAGAAAAACAAGTAATTTACAGGAGTTATAATTCAACAGTTATATTCATTGGTTGGCTACTTTATGCTACACTCCATGTCCATTTTATCTGGTCCACTTACCATATAGGAGCACTTTGTAGTTCCAACATTACATCCACTCTATCAGACACAGCTACTTTGGTGATTCACCTTGTAGATGTAAAGTCAGAGACGACAGCTCATCTGCTGCTGCACAGTCTGTGTTGGTCATCCTAGTCCTTCATCAGTGGTCACAGGACGCTGTGTTTAAAAACTCCAGCGGTATAGCTGTGTCTGATCCACTCGCACCAGTGCAACACACACTAACACACCACCACCATGTCAGTGTCACTGCTGAGAATGATCCACCCCCGCTAAATACCGGCTCTGTAGTGGTCCTGTGGAAGTCCTGACCATTGAAAAGGGTGCTAAAAAACTGAGCAGAGAAACAGATGGACTACAGTCTGTAATTGTAGATTTACCAAGTTCTCCTGTGTGGCAAGTGGAGCTGATAAAAAGGACAATGAGTGTAGAAACAAGGTAACTAATAAAGTAGCCAGTGAGTATATATATAGATCCCCACAAGGTATATTCTATATTATACAGCCTCTTTTCAACTGTACAGCCAAATGGTTCCCCTGGCCATGCTGTGTTGTTCTGTTCCGACTTACAAGACCAGGTACGGTTTCCATTTGAGGTGCTGCCAAGGAAGATGTTTATGGGCTTTCGGTCCCTCCAGCATTAGTCGTTCAACTTTACTCATTCAGTTTTTAGTCGTTATCATCTAAACATGTGTCAGTGTAGCCATAGTTATTAAACACACAGTCTGTTCCAGTTTAGGGGCTGGATATTTTAAAGGAGGTGGTCTATGAAGGCGTGTCCTTCAAAGGCTGTCTAGACCCGTGAAGACTGCACTGAAATTGTAGCTGGAGATGCTTCACTGCCAGCTACTGATGATTTTTTTGGTTTGTTTGTTTTTTTTTTACATTTGTGTTGTTAGCTACTCGCCTCCGTTTAAACCCAGTACTTCCATTTAAAATTGTACTTTTCAGCCGCTGCTCGTTCCTCTGCTGACGCCGCCATGTTCTCGAATCCTCACCGGCACGCAATGAACCTCGGGATATGTTGGCTGGTGAAGGATCCACCCGTTGGATCCTTTGATGCCATGGAAAAGAAGGACACATTTCTCAGCCACATATGAAGGAGCCTTCGAAATGGGACAGCCTAGATGCGCCGCTGTGACGCAGTTGGCCTTCAGATGCAGCCTCTGAAGGACACAGCGCCTGAATTGGGACACACTGATGTTCTGTGGTGAGCAGAACTGTTAGCAATTTAGCCAAACTAATGCTAGCTCCTCTGTCCTAGTTAAGGCCTCAGCATACTTCTTGCCAAACTAAACTCTCAAGGGTTGCGCGAAGCCGAAAGCGCCTTCGTGAGCTTACAAGCTCGCATACTTTCTGAGGTTTCGTGTTGCCCGTCGCAGAGTCTCCACTAATATAGGTGACACTATGACATTTTATGATAAGTTTCATGACTGCTGGAAACGATTCTATCACAGTTCTAACTATGGGCGACGTTTGAGTTCAGAATACTGCCACCATTTAAGGTGGAACGGGAAAATTCTAACAAGAAGCTGGCGAATACAAAGCCTATGTGTTTTGGTGCTCCTCAAAGTTGTCCATCTGTGTTTCAGGGCATGCCTCTTTTTCACCCACCAATCAGTAGTGTTTTAGCCCAGCTGGCATGTGCGTGACACATCGCACAAAGCCTCCGTGCGACGTCTCCGGTTGTTCGTTTTCTCCACAATTATGTCATATTGTTCCCTGAAGCCAGGCAAACGTCGTCTCCGCAAGAAGTATGCTGAGGCATTTAGCAGCACCGTTTAAACAGTTGTTAGAGTGATGGCTTGACACATATTAAATGATAGATTGAACATCATGCACTGCATTAATATATTTGATGACATAACCTTTTATGTGATTGTTTTTGAAATAATGCAGGCAGGATGAGGCAGCACCAAAGCAATGTAAGCATAGAACCCATCAGTGAATAGCTACATCATTAAGCCATGCCACCTAAATGGTTGGCCAACAGTGCCAAGGCAACCCTGCTGAGCATGGTGTGCAAGCGTTCCATGCCGAACCACGTCAGTGTGGAAAATCCATTGGAATCCATTTAAAACCATTGTTTTTTTTTTTTGTTTTTAACCATCAGTAACATTCCGTATAAACCTCTCGACTCGTGTAGGTTCACTGGTGGTTCTAGATAGTAAATAAAATGTCTATGTGTTGTAGTCATGGCGACCCCTGGTTCCTATCACCACCACTGTAAAGAAATCAGAACCATTTCACACCAAACCACTCTGAATGACTCTGTTTACATCTCAACCACTGAAATATGCAGAAATGTTGGAAACTCAGTGGAATTCCCTTTTAAGATTTGGATTTGGTGGAGCACAGCATAGAATACACTCATACAGAAGCATATGGAAACACTACACTGTGTGTGTGTGTGTGTGTGTGTGTTGCACTGTGTGACCCAGGCTGCTCCTCTGTCTTCAAACAACTGCTGAGGAAAGAGAGGAGAGAATGAGAGGACTGTGGCGGGAAATGAGAGGGGTGACTGAAAAAAGCGCCATAAAAAGAGTAAGGAAAGAGAGAATGTGCGAGAGGAAAAAAGGAGACAGAGTAAAGTGAGAGAGGGAAGACAGAAGCTGCTTTTACAGCGCAGGCGCTGGTAACACAGAGTCTAAATAGGAGTGAAAGAGTGAGACACACAAAGCATTCATTAATGTTTACAGAGGTGAATCATGCCTAGATACTTGTGAACGCTTTCCAATAAACAATTATTGTGCATCATTTGAAGCAGCTTTGATTCCCTTGATCACACATTGACAGTACATTTCAGTAGTACAGCTTCATTGTGATTTGGCCACATTGAAGAGAGACTTCTTAAAATTTCAGCATTGTTAAGATGTCATTCAGAATGTTCTGATGTTGTCAAGAAGCTTAACAGCTGAGTTGAACTGTTTGGTGGTGCTAAAAAGATGTTGAGTTGCCAACAACACATATAATTTTGCACACTATCCGCAATGAACTTGCACATCATCTCAGTTTGCACTTGTATGTATCCCTCCACCATGAATGGATTTTAAGGTCAAAATCTTCTGAAAACTGTCATAAAACAGTGTCTCAGTCATCAGGCAGTGAATTCATAACCATTTCATGTAGTAACTTTCTGTGAGGGAGCTTTTAGAGGTGGACGTCTGGTTCCTATCACCACCACTGTGAACAATTCAGACTCGGCAAGTTTCTCTAAAACAGAGCATTTCACACCAAACCACTCTGAATGACTTTGATTTTGTCTTAATCACTTAATTATGCAGAAATTTTCCCCATTTTTAACTGATATAATCAGATCATGTGTTATGTAAGGTCTCCATACTAGTGTTGTGTTTGAATCCAGTCAATCTCGAGAACGCAATGTAACAATGTGTTCTGGTCTTAAGGGACAATATTTTGACCTGGTCTCATCTTGGTCTCACGAAGGCATAGTCTAAAAAGTTTCTGTCAGTTGTTAGAAATTGCAAACAGATACATACAAGCTCAAATATATATTAATGTGTTTTACAAGCTTCAAATGTCCGGATTTAATGTAGAACAGCTTAGAATTGCTGTTGGGAAGCTGTATTTAACAATGGCAGTAGACACAGCAGATAGACAGAAGCATGAGCGTCGAAGACGTGCTAAAAGACCAACAGAATATTTACCAACAGAATAACACTGTTTCAGCTCTCAGAATCAGATGTACATGTTTGAGTTATTGTAAATTCTGTTTTCTAGCCAGAATAAAATAATTTTTTTTCTAAAACATTTTGGAGGGGAAACTCCATTTATTAACACTTTTATCTTTTTATCTCTACAGTTTCAGTTTTTGTTGTGTTTTGAACTTGTTGAAAACCACTTTTTAAAACCTGTACCTCATCAGCCAGCAGTTAGTAGGTGGGGTTATGTGCACATACATCGAACGCTCTGGGTTTACAAAGGTGTGCTTGTGAATATTTGCGTATGATATAACTTGAGGTAGTTATTTATGAGAAAAGTGAATGTTATACATAAGTGTTTATTGTTCCTTATTAGAATGGGCACAATAACATTATGTTTAGCTGTAGAGAAACTAATCTAATTTGCAAATGACTATTAACCAATACAGTGCCAGTGTTTACACAGCTCAGAAACAAGTAGTCTGCTTTTTAGACACACCGTTTAGACCCAGACGAGACACTGGATCATCCTTTAATTGTCTTTGGCTCGGTAGCTTGTTTAGGTGGTTGCAGATTTGGTACAGTGTTTGAGACAAGGCTTTGATGGACAGCTTGATGGTCACCCAAAATAAACAGTTGCTTGTTATGGCTGTGTTGTCATTTTGGTGGCCAGAGTGAGTTCTCGACTGAAAAAGTCCCAGGGAACACAGTACAAAAGATTATAATGTGATACTAAAATTGAGTGATTTAATAAACATACAGTAAGGTTTTAATGAAAAAAAAATGCTGATCAGACCTGATTAATGTCTGGGCAAGGCTTGACATTCTAATGAGCACATGTGATTGTATCACTGATGCAGAAATACACACTAGAAAGAAGTTAGCATTACAGGCTCGGGCTCAAATACAGGTGGTGTTGTAACCGCTCACTGTTTACACTCACTAAAAACATTATCTACACAGTCAAGTCACATTATTATGACCACTTCCTACTTTTGACGCCGGCAGCGCGTAACTCATGAAGGGAGTCACGTGTCATGAGATGGCTTGGAGGGTATACAAAGTGTGCGATAGGCTGTCTGCACACATACCCATCATTGCTGTCCTGGGTAAAAAGGCCGATTTAGTTGCAAAAAGGGATGATTATTGGCTTTCGGGCCAGGGATGGCAGTATTTCTGAACTATTCACGTGCTGCTGTGGTGAAAGTGTATCGTGAGTGGACAAATGGCACCATTGCGAATAAGCGACGTGGAGACTGCGGAGCACCACGTGCCATTGATGTGAGAGGTGAATTTTAGCTACGAAGGTGCGCAAGGGTGGACCGACACGCTTCAGTGGAGCAGCTCACTGCCGAAATAAACCGGGTGCTACCAGACGTGTGTCTAAAACAACAGTACAGCAAACCCTACTGCGTATGGGGCTCAGAAGCAGGATGGTCATTGCACCTCTGCGAAACGTAGTTGCATCGGCAGTATCGGAATTGGACCTCTGATGATTGGCAAAGGGTTGCCTTCTCCGATTAGTCATGTTTTCTGCTTCTTCGAACAGATAGCCGTTGGAGTGTCAGGCAAGAAACATCAGAGAACAAACACCCTGCACCCATTGCTGGAAGAACACAAGCTGGTGATGGCAGCGTTATGGTCTGGGGAATGTTCTCGTGGCATTCACAGGGCCCACTCATCCATATGGAAGACACTATCAACCAATTAGGGTTACTGTTGATATTAGCTGGTGGTCATATTAATGTGAATCGACTGTGTAGCTTTTATATGGTAACATCTTAAAGAAGGTTTCAGGGAACAAACGAATAGATAAGGACAGACAGACAGATCAGCCAGCCAGTCAGTTATGAGTGCTAGGTTAACTATTGCTTGGTGTTAGCTTTTCTCTGTAAGTTCCTCTGACTCAAACACAGAGAGTGGGGGAACACTTTGTGGGCAGCACAAACCACATCAGTGATTGGTGAGGGGACGCTTATGCAAGCAATACCCAACCAGTTTACATCGAAAGATGAGAATGTTGGCAAAATACATCAGCCATTTATTCGGTATTAGAAAGTTATTCAGAGAACATAATTTGTACATGCATATTGAGGCCCACATACGCAAGATTAACCTAAATTTACCTGAACACAAATTTAGGTTCACTGATGATGAATGTGACTGCCAGTATTTCTCTTGCTTTCTCTTTCTGTCTTTCTCTTTCTCTCGATTCACAAAAAATACTACAATGCTTTGGTTTCATTTCTCTGAGAAGGTATGAGAGTTGTTGATGTTGCTGATTGACGTGGCAGACGTGACAAGGTACACATGCCTCAAGCAGTTTATTGGAAAAGGAAACCTGGGACGATATGAGGCAAGACAAACTGAAGACAGTCTGGTCTTGCCACATTTGTGTGAGTGCACGTAAGTATGTGTGTTTATGTTCTGCATGTTCGCGCCTTTGGTTGGCCGCATGTGTTTTGGCACAGAGTCAATGGAGTCCATATGGTTTTATCCTTATCTCACCCCCCATCTCTGAAATTCTGTCTTTCTCTCACTCACTTCTTTCTTTACTCTTGGCGGAATCTCTCACTGTGATATCTACACAGTCGTGTATGTTTACGTTTCGTTTGGTACAATGAACTGAAAAACAACAGAAAAAAGCAGGACTGACCTACACAACAAAATGGTCCTCATTTGGTAAGGTGCTTTTTACAAAGGGCTAAAGGGCTAAAACATTCTTATTACAGTTCTGTGCAAAAGTCAGAAACCACCCATGATTTATTTAATTTTCCAGTCAAAACGGTTGTTTACAGAAAGTTCATCTTTTTTCACCACGAGGAAAAAAGCAGAAAATGTATTTAACCAAAAACACAGACACAGAAGCCTCAACAGCTAAATCTAATCTCAGCTGTGTGAGTGCTCAGTGAGTCACTCTTCACCTTTATTCCAGCTTCCATTCTTTTCAGGAGACTCACGTTTAGTTCCTCAAAGAATCTGCAGACACACCTCCAAAGTTCAGTCTTAGAAGCTGGTTGATGATTTTCTGAAGTAATCAAACACATTCAGTGGTGTTGAGGTCTGGACTCTGGGGTGGTCAGTCCATCGTTCAGCTTCTTTGTTTGATGTGTCCGTCTCCTTTTCTCAGTGAGGTTCTTCTTGATCAGCTACACATCCTTTCAGACCCACAGCGCTGAGTCGTCTTCTCACAGTGGAAGGATGGACAGAAACACCTGTGGATGTTTTCAGATCTGAAGCAGCTTGATTTTCTCCTCTCTCTCAGAGATGAAAGCTTTAAGTGCTGTTTATCTGATGGGGACAGTGTTGGTGGTCCACCAGGTCTTCCAGGTGGTTGTTAGGAGGCACATTTTCTCTCTAGCTTTTAATCAGTTTTTGCACTCTAGTTGTGAAAACTCCTGTTCCTTTCACTTATTCCCTTTTGTCCTTCTTCTTCCTTATGAAAGTGGAGTATTTTTATATAAACTTTTATAGAAATAGCTTCTAAAAATAAACAAATATGAGACAGTAGATAAGGGGAAATATCTAGCTGTCCACTGCATCCTAATTCTGCACATCCATGTGTGATTTTCTTATACCTCTGTGCATTCCTCAACTTGAATTATAAGCTTGCTAACTCAAATTAGAACTGTTTTTTATTGGAAATGAAATAAAAAAACTATTTTTAACTAATTGCGTTGGTTAAACAATTGTTTATTTACTGGTTAATCATGTACATCCCTAATAGTAGCTTATGTATAATACATGTGGGACACATCCTGCCATTGATTAGGATCCCTTTGATAAATTATCATGAATAAATATCTCTTTGCCGAAGAAGACAGAGTCCCTACCTCTTAACAGTCCCGACTCGATTTTCATACAGGAATGGCTTTATAAGCTTTGTATTTTATTCTTAAAGACCTTATTTCAAAGCAGCTGTTTTTGAACTGTTTCTACTGGCCAGTTTCTCAGTTTTTATCATTTTTAACAAGCATAACTGGCTGTGTCTTGTTCAGTGATACTGACCAGCCTTTTAAATGATGTTTACTCTGATGGGCTGTTTCTTTCTAAACAAAGTGCTAAAAGGACTGACGGAGTTCAGAGGATGGAATTTAGAGAGTAACTTAGAAGGAAAGTAATAGGTGTACAATTTATATGATACAATTAATATGAATAATATGTAAGTACTTAAATATAAATGTTATTCATATGGGACATATGTGTGATCCCATGTCCTGACAAGGTATGAAAACAAATGCGCTGTGTGCTTTACAGAGCAAGAGGCTAAATGAGTGTTTGGAGAGACTGTGTGTCATCGTTTTGTTAGCTCGAGGCAGCTGTTCAGAGTTTCCGCACATTCTCTGCCAAACGTTAATGAGACATTAACCATGCAGAACACACAGAGAACAGCCTGCCAGCTAAGCTAGCTGCAATATGAGGGAGAGAGAGAGAGAGAGAGACTTCAGAACTTCTTTCTTTTACATTCAGCTGTTTTTCTGGGTTCTGTTCTAGAAAGTTCTCAGTCAGTCAGCCCAAGCCTGTGACGGAAATGGCGCTTTATGTCACTACTCTCCATTTTTCTCTTATATCATAAAAAATGATGGGGTTTAACTTAAGGTTCGTTACTGGGCTGCCTTATATATATATATATATTTTTTTGTTCCTACTTTATATTAATTAACTAACTGTGTAGTTACATGTGAACAACATATGCAACAACAGTGTAACTACTAATGATTTAGGTACTGTTACAGATGGATTACAGAAGTACACCCTGTCTAATTACCATGTGTATCATGGTAGTTGTAACACTTGTGTAATTACATGAGGCAAAGCTGAAGTTGATGCTCGTGTAATTACATTGGCTGTACTTCTGTTACCCATCTGTAACACTGGCTAAATCATCAGTAGTTACAGTGTTGTTGCATATGTTATCCATGTGTAACTACACAGTTATTAGAGACACTTAATATAAAGTTGGACCTTTGTTTTTTTTAAATAAGTTGACAGGGCATAAAAACACAGGTTCTTGTTCTGTCAACTCACTATTAGAAGTTCGAAGGGAACTAATTTATGTTAAAAGCCCACTTTTTTACAGTGTGTAGGACGCTTTCACACCTACCTTGTTTGGTGTGGACTAATCTAACCTTTTCCTTAGTTTGGTTTGTTTTGACAGGTGTGAACAACTAAACAACTGAATGGTGGTCCACCAAAAATTGTGAGCTTCTGTCCGCTTCCAGGTGTAGCCTATTTCAGTTTGCCGCTGGTGGGGACACATTTTTATGTTGGTCCGCAACAAATGAGGGGGTTCAGCATGGCTTTCTCATCTTCTAGCAGCACGTCTGTGCTGTGCTGTCCTCATCATCTGTCTGCTTTCACATCTGACTCTTGACAGATCCTCATATTCTTGCAGCACAACCTGCGCCAATAACGACATAATAGCAATGCAATGCATTCGATTTCGACACATCGTGGAATGCATGTTTGGCCAAGCATTAGCAACCTAAATTCAAACTGAAAACCATTCAATCGTAAAGATACAGAGATCAAGTGAGGTTTATTTGCACTGGCTCTGATTTGAAGGTAGCAGGGTTCTTGTATCCCCACTAAATTTCCAACCAATCAGTGAACAACTGCACGTGTAATTTGACGGCAACCATGGTGATGTGAAACCAGCCGAACCAACTGAAAAAGATACCATGTCATAAAAATCTGTGGTTCGGTCTTTAGAAAACAAACTAGGTGTAAGAACAGCTTAGCATCCGAATCCTAAAGTGGAATTCCAGAATGACGGACACGGATGTGTATCTGTGTGTCAGTGTGAACAGATAAACACACTGAATCTGACATTTTCAATTCCGATTTAAGACGCTTTCATATGCGGTACTGAAATCCGATCTGCAGCAATGTGACTCAGTCTGACCAGCCAGATCAGAATTCATGCAACTTTTACATCAATCCTACTCAACATTCTGCATAATTTTGCGCTGCTGAGACTCCTAAACATTTGGGCTGATATTTCTGTATCAAAAATTATTAGAGACGCATTCAAAACCCTCCGAGTTTTTGAAAGAAATGTCCGAACGCGGTCATAGGAGAACGAGAACAGTTAAAAGTCTGAAAGCAAAGTTTAAAGAATCCGAGGACAGCGAACCAAAGAAGTGACCGCGCCCTTTTTACGGCTCGAACACATTCTGGGTGATGAGCCCAGCTGTCAGTCAGTGAAGCTTCATGAAGGCTCCTGTGATGCTGGTGAAGATGAAGCTGATCCTCCGGGAGTGACTGGCGTTCGTTGGCGGTCGTGATTGTTTACCTCTGGATGAGCCGTGAAGCAGCGTGAAGCTCTGTTCTTTTGTAGTTCACTAAGTAAGTATTGTGAAGGTTTCTTCCCTACATACAACACAGTACTAATGAGGATGAAGGAATCCACAGCCTGTTTCACTGCATTTCAAACATGGAAATCTCTGATTATTACTGAATTGGATGAAAAGTTATTGCTCCGTGTTCCTTCTTCTTCTGCAGAAAGAAAAGCTCTGCTTCACATTTTTAACGTCATTGTTTGACATCAAAATAAACACAAAACGGAAGTCAGTCCATGCAGAATGTAAATGGAATTCGTAGAGTGATAGCAGATAGACGAAAACATGACTTTTACAACTTTTGAATGGTATAGCTACAGTCGTTTGCAAAAGTTTGGGCACCCCTGGTCAAATTCCATGTTGTTGTTGATTTTCTGAATGTAAATAGTTTAACACGTCCTCTGCTGAGACATACTTCTGCACATTTTAATGGAAAACTACTGTTTATTTGCTGATTTTAACATATTGGGGAAAAAACAAAACATAAAATGTGGCCTGAGGTAAAGGTAAGGCATATTTTATATTTGTTGTGGTGTTTGGTGTTTTTGTTTTTCTAGTGTTTTTGAGCTCAGCAAATACATCAAAATTGTGCACTAATGTTTACAGGAAAATGCCATATTTATATTTGTTCTTAAAAAGCACAACACAACCCGACCATGGAGGCTGACTTTGTATGTCCAAACTTTGTATGTTCAAACATCTGCCTGCCTGTATTGACACTGCACTGACTTCAAACCTGGATAAAGACTCAAGCTAGCACACATGAAAAAGTTAAAGCTGGAATTTGGAATACTGATTCTCTCTCTCTCTCTCTCTCTCTCTCTCTCTCTCTCTCTCTCTCTCTCTCTGTGTCTCTCTGTTTCTGTGTCTCTCTCTCCGCAGGCCGGACAAATGCCTCGCAGTCATTCTATGCATGAGTCAAGATTTATGGCTCCTCATGGAGGGAATGTTGGGGATGAGGGGGGATGGAGAAGAAAGCTGCGAGAGAAAGAGGAAGAGTGTGGGTTCGCTGCAGACATGGTTTAAAGTGACACGTGTTCTCTCCAGCCATGAGTAAGAGCGGAATTCCTCCGTCTGCTCTCCTGCGGTGCGGTTCCATGGTGTGTGTGTCTGTGTGTGTGTGTGTGTGTGTGTGTGTGTGGCTCCTGAGGTGCCCACGATTAACTAAAGATCCAGAGAAATGCTGAGTCATCACTGCTGCCTTCAGCTTCGTTCCAAAAACCCAAATGAGGTTGGAGAAGAATGTAAAGCTTTTCTAGAAGTTTCTGGAGAACGTAAGCGAAGGCTTTGATTGAAAAACCTGTGGGCTTTATTCTTTGTACATTGAAACCAGAGTTTATGCTCCACAACTGAGGTGCCTCTCCATGGATTCATGAAAAAACTTACGGTCATACATTGATTTTAATGTTACACACAAAACGTACATTGTGTCATCACCTGAGAAGAGATTTGCTTGTCACTAACTTTAGGTATTTGACATTATGCACATATGTTTTGTTTTAAAATGAGACTATTTCACAATGCTCTTTTAGAGAACACAGTGTCCATAATAATAATTGTTGACTTGTCAGACCTCAGGACACTTTTCCACTTCCCCTCAGTTCATTTTAAAATGAGCTCAGGCCCAGAGAAGGTGGCAGCATTTCTGGATTCTGTTTATATTTGGTTTCTTCTTTGCGTTTTAGAGTTTTAACTTGCATTTTTGGATGCAGCGACAAACAGTTTTTATCGACAGTGGTTGTCAGAAGTGTTTCTGAGCCCATGCAGTGATTTCCACGACAGAATCAGATTTATCCATATTCTCTGAATCTTTTAATGATATTATGTACCGTAGATGATGAAAAGCAAAAGTTCTTTGCTATTTTACGTTGAGAAACGTTATTCTTGAATTGTTGCACTATTTGATGGTGCAGTCTTTCACAGAGTGGTGAACCCCTCCTCATCTTTACTTCTGAAAGACTCCGCCTCTCTGAGATGCTCTTTTATACCCAATCATGTTACTGACCTGTTGTCAGTCAGCCACCAGGTATTTTTAGCATTACACAACTTTACCAGCCTTTTGTTGCCCCATCCTAATTTTGTTGGCATCAAATTCAAAATGGGCAAGTATTTTTCAAAAAACAGTACAATTTCTCAGTTTCAACATTTGATATGTTGCCTTTGTACTTTTCAGTGAAATATAGGGTTTAAATGATTTTCACATCATTGCATTTTGTTTTTATTTACATTTTTCACAGCATCGCAACTTTTTTAGAAAAGGGGGTGTATAACACAGCTTTGGAGTCATCATGAAAGTACACAATCCATACGTTTAACATGAGTACTCTGCCGGAGTTGGCTCATCTCATGATTTATCCTGTGTAACCTGTTTGTTAGCTGTCTGTCACCCAAAAGCACCTCAGGATAAAAAGAGTCTTGAGCTAAAACAAAACAGTCTTCTCTTGCCATCCATCCAGCCTTCTAAAGCTCAATAGTTGAGTTCGGATTCTGGGTTCTCAGGGAACGTGCTACTCACAACGTGAATTAGAAATGATAGGGGAAGAGTTCCCCCGTTTTTTTTCTGATGTTTTTAAGGGAATGAAACCGCCCGTTCTCTTCATTTTAATCGGCCTCGTTGTTGTTGAAAAATTTTTGGAGGCTGACTTTGTGTGTCCTTGTGATGCACAGACTAGAGCAGTGTTTTTCTTCATGTACTTGGTGACTCCCGCCTTTATCGCT
The DNA here is from genome assembly GCF_904425465.1 of Colossoma macropomum. Classification (NCBI taxonomy): domain Eukaryota; kingdom Metazoa; phylum Chordata; class Actinopteri; order Characiformes; family Serrasalmidae; genus Colossoma; species Colossoma macropomum. Next base: position 30,782,770 of record NW_023494800.1, read on the forward strand.
TTCACTCTGGCATTTTATGTTTTGAGAGATCGGGAAAAATCTACTCCAGTAACACAAAGACCAGGTAAATGGCTAGTAGTACTGCAGTGCTGTATTCCAAGTCTTATTTGGGGGATTCTGTTCCTCAGCGATGGCAGATATGTGGCATGTTTGAGCACTAAGTTGGAGGGAGAAAATGCCGACAGCAGCCTGCATCCTGCGTGGGAATGGTGTGACCAGAACCGAACACTGACTGGTGGCCAGAAACATGCACAGAAATCATTTTACACATCTAAGGTAAACTTCTTATATCTAAAGCTGCTTATACAGCTGTATGAAATAGTTTGAACACTGACACATAAAAGCAATTTAACACATCTGCACTATGTTAAAGGCCAGTATGCAGATTACACCGATTTTGGTTTGTTTGTTTGTTTGTATTCCCATATTACTTCACTCATTACCATATTACCGTTGGTTGTACAGTACTGAGATTACACATTAGTGATCGTCTGCATTTAGTGAAGATACGTAACATATATGAAGATGTTTTACATCAATAGTGAATGTAAGAACTACAAAGTTCTCTGGTTCTTCTGAAGTTTTGAGTCTTTGGTTTGATGATGATGTGTTTATGACTGATTGTCTCTTTGTTCTGTTGGCTATTCAGTGCTGTGAGGTGCATTAATTACAGCTGTTGTGTCTTTTGTTCCAGGTTGTAGGTTTTGTTCTCCTGTTTGTCGTCTCGGTTATAGTACTGATTTATAAGTGCTGTGAAAAAAATAGTGAGGAAGGACAAAGCCAGCACTGAACTGGTCAGTTCCCCAACTGAAGATAGTATTTAAAAAAAACAAAAAACAAACAACAAAAAAACTAGACATTCTCACAATCACCTCATTCTTTTTACAGGCTCAACGTATTTTGTTCGAGGACATCAGCGAAACAGGCCACAGCAGATGATACCGCAAATCTAGAGGAGCGCTAGCTGACTACTCATACTGCTGTCGAGTGGAGTTTAGACCAAAGACAGAATTGTGTACTTTTTTGGTGCAGTGCATTACTGTCAGCGTTTTTCTTTTTCAGGTATTTGATGTACTTGGTGAACTCAGCTCTTTCGGTTTTTAAGTATGTACTGTCAGTGTGGTTTAACAGGCAAATTCAGGTTGAAACGGGTCTTTCCATTTATATATAGGACAAATCAAAACTGAAAGTAATCATAGAACAGCTTGAAATTATTTTTTTGCATACCTTTTACATACGTTATTTTTTTTTATTTATTTATTTATTTATTTTTTAGCTCTTTCTGTTTTGTTTTTTCTTTTTTTGGATTTTGTTGGAACTTTCTTATTATCTGCCGCTGTGAAGTCTATGATATTTAAAGATGTCTGGCTCCCAAACAGCCTGTGTTCTCATCATTTGTCTGAGTCTGACTCATCTATGTGTTTTATTTTGCATATGACATTATAGCTTATTGTATGTGTTAACAGTACGTAATTCATACTGTAATATGATCGAGCCGCAGGAGTTTGACCAGTCAGACACGGATGTTTTAACCTGCTTGACTTGTTTAATCTGTTCACATTTTAGCAATGGTCTCTTTGTTTCATCACCTCTCGCCCACATACATGTCAAGACACAAAAACAAAAGAGTTATACACTACAACTGATTTTCTCTCATTGAAATTCACTGCTTTTTAATAATAATAGACGTCAGTTGATGTTGAAATGTTATGTTAATTCTTTACACTGTTTAATAATCATTGTAGTCGGGGACCCTCAGGATCAACTCTGGTTTTAATAGGATGGAATTTTCTGACTATATTGAAATGTAATTGCATTCATTCTCGTCTGTTAGTGACAACACAGTTCATTCATTAAATATCGACATATTGCCAGTTTGTAAGTCAAACACTTTTTCTTGCCCAGTACAGATACTGAAACCGTGAGTATCAGATCTAACATTTCTCTTAAGAACTAGCTTTAAAAGAGCTGTAAACTGTATTTGTCTACTGATGCTGAAACTACTCAAACACTATAAACCCACAAGAGCTACATCACCTCACACGAGTGAGTGAGAGCTGTTTCAGGATTGTATCACATTCGTTCTTTTGTTTCCCTCCCATATCACAAACAGCACTTTCTCCTGGTAACAGCCCAGTACTGACACCCATCCATACTGATATGCCACCTCCTTCTCATACTGGAATGGAATATACTGTACGGGTTTGGTTCCTTGGTGTAAGGAGCCACATCATCTGATATATCGCTGTGTCAGAAGAAAACCTTATATCTCCAAAATGGTAACTTTAAAGGAGAAGGAAAAAACACACTTTACTTTTAATGTAAGTCAATGGAACCAGAATTTTGGAATGGAATTTTCAGAGTAATTTTGAGCTGTTTCTTTTGGTCCATTCATCATGAAATTTACATACAATGTAAAGATCAACAAGCGACAAAAATACAAGGTTTTCTTCCGACAGCAGCGATATATTGCTCGTCTCATTTTTGGTACCTATACAGCCATCTCTGCATATTGAGATTGCATCCTTGCTGTTGATGATACTGCAGTCAGCCCATCCTCTATTGCGTGAAACCTTGGTGTTCGTTCCACATATTAAATCTCTGACTGAGGCCCAACCCTGTTTCTTATTTTTAGCCCCTACTCCCTTGTTTTCAAGTCACCTTGTAATTCAGTCCCAAGGGGTAGTGGTTGAAATCTTCCCTCTGAAATGAGACCCTCAAATAAAAAGAACATCACTTCATTAACAGCTACCAGCGCTGCTCTGTAGGCGACCCTGCCAGTCTGCAGTGACAGCAGAGGAGGGTAAAGTTCAGCTCCTCACTGCTGGGCTTTAGTTACATTTAGGGCATCATATGCCTTCAAAGAGGGGGGCAATTATTTATTATTGCCAGTGAAGAATTATTTATTATTTAGAATTCTTCAGTGATATGAAGCTGAAGTCAGACATTCACCAGCTTCTCGTTCGAATTTTCCTGTTCCACCATTTAAGCTGGCAAATAGCTGATGTCAGCTTCATATCAATGAAGAATTAGAGATGGGCGATTCCTTAAGGTGGAATGGGAACTTTAGCTAGCTTCTGAGATATTAGCACTACTAGCAATATTTTATGCTTGTTATGCTCTGAAAAACCTCAGTTTGGAGGGCCATGTAGCCCCAACATTTCACCCTACTCCTCTATCTCAACATCGACCCTTAAGCTGTTGAAAACCAACAAATATAAAAACATTTTTAAATGATGTCCCCTAACTTTTGACAGGCTTTGTTTCTTCTTTGTATCTTGGAAGACAAATAAGTTGAGGTTGTGTGAACTACATTGCAAAAAAACATAAAAATGAAGAGGGAGTTACGTGTCCTCAACTTGACTTTTGTTTGCGTTTTTGTGATTTCTGCTGTGGGAAGAAAACCTCGTATCTCCATTTTTGTTTTTCAGATTTTGACATAATCTGAAAATGCCTGTTGGCCCTTATGTTGTGTGTGAATTTCATGATGAACGGACCAAAAGAAACGACCCAAAATGACTTGGAAAGATGTCTGGTTCCATTGACTTACATTAAAGGTAAAGTAGGCTTTTTCCTTCTCCTGTAAAGTTACCATTTTGGAGATACGAGGGATCAAAGGAAATTTCTCGACCATGTCATTGCTCAGTGTATGAAACTCGCCACGTATATGCAAACAGGAAACGTCTCAGCTCTTATCTGATGAGATTACAGACTTTAAGTGTTATTTTCATTAAATACATTAGTTGTTTATTAGCAACTTGAATCTCTAATACAATTACAAGTAATTAATAGGTAGCTTAGGAAATTTTAGACGTGTTCTGAATAAAAAACAGTCAAGGCTCCAGATTAATGCTGTGCAGTCGTTTGTAGACGATAGAAAAGAGTAAAAGTATATGTTTAAACTGTTTTGGGATATTTAAGGATAATTACCTTGTATGCATTAACTTAACACTTGACATGCAGTCTGTAAAATATAGTAATATAATAACGAATATTTGAACCTACCCTAATTAGAGCAATGTCTAATTTCCACTAGTCCGTCACTGGGAATTCCACTGTAATATTAACATCAAGCTAGGATATTGGACAATTGGACAATTAAAGCTTAGATGTGGAAGTCACTTTTTTCACTCTGTATGCTGGAGTTTTATCTTTTATTCTGTTCTTATTCTAAAAATAGTCATAAATGGTGATAAATTAAATGTTAATAAGTGTTTATAACTACTGTATACTAGCTATTTCAATGCATTTAGTAATAATGAAAAATCATTTTGAGTTATTGCAAGAGAACCTAAACACGGCCTGCAGGAGATCTATTTTGCACTGCATTATAAAGACTTTAGTGATGTTTTACAACATTGCATATTTAGTTACAGAGCCTTTGATACACAAACTCCCATAATATCTACATAAATGTATTTTTGGACCACAGATGTGTCTGTGTGCACTGTATGTTGGAGTGTATATGCAGACATTTTGTGTTTTGCAATCTGACATTGGTCGTGTTTGAGAATCTGTAAAGTCCCGAGACAGATAATTTGGCAAACATAATGTAAATAGACTAATTTAAGTGTATTATTTATTCTTAAATAACTAAAATAGAAGATAGAATAGAAGTTTCTGGAGGACCGGAACAAACCTGGGTGGCTTAGTCGATGCCAGCTTAGTTTTATGCTCCATGTCTGTAAGTGCTACATGTGATATAGGACTGATTATCTGCTGCTACAGAGACTGTCATGTCAAAAAAATCTTAATAGATTTGATTAGTTTTGTGAATTGAGAACTTCTGTAACTCATCTGCATTCTCTGTTCTACCTCGCATAAGACATTGAACGCTGTTTTACCGTGATCAACAGTTGGCCTCTCTCACAGGTTATACAAGTTTTACCTATTTAACTAGTTTATTCAGGTTTTATTAAAACATCTATTTGTTCTACTTTATTCTAGGATCACCTAGAAACCTATCAAGACCTGTTTGACTGGACAGTCTTGAACTACGTCATGCATGCACGCGTCTGCTATCAGAAACTGTCTATAAGCTTGAATCCTGTCTCTGTCATCCAGGCTAGTGCAGAAGTTAATTTATCCTGTCTCAGAACTGGGACAGTACATACACTATATTTCCGAAAGTATTCACTCCCCCATCCAAATCATTGAATTCAGGTGTTCCAATCACTTCCATGGCTACAGGTGTATAAAATCAAGCCCCTAGGCCTGCAGACTGCTTCTACAGACATTAGTGAAAGAATGGTCGCTCTCAGGAGCTCAGTGAATTCCAGCGTGGTACCGTGATCGGATGCCACCTGTGCAACAAGTCCAGTCGTGAAATTTCCTCTCTACTAAATATTCCACAGTCAACTGTCAGTGGTGTTATAACAAAGTGGAAGCGACTGGGAACGACAGCAACTCAGCCATGAAGTGGTCGGCCATGTAAAATGACAGAGCAGGGTCAGCAGATGCTGAGGCGCATAGTGCGCAGAGGTCACCAACTTTCTGTAGAGTCAATCACTACAGACCTCCAAACTTCATGTGGCCTTCAGATCAGCTCAAGAACAGCGTAGAGAGCTTCATGGAATGGGTTTCCAATGCCAAGTGTCACGCAGTGACAAGACCAACTGTACCTTAAATATGACAATTACGTTCTCTTTACTGTTCTGTCACATGACAAATCTGTACTTTTCAGACAATATCAGTAACCAATGCGGTTTATTCCAGTTTATTAGACTTAAACTTGTACCTTAAGAAGTACAGTTACTGGTGGGGTACAGTTTTGTACTTCAAAGTACAGAATCTGTACTCTTGTGTAGCTTTATTTCTGAGATTGTATGAAAAATAGGTTATTTTTATTTTGGTGGGGTTTTCCTCTACTGACTTTCTCCTTACTGTCATGTTTTTCAGTTTTTCAGAAACGAAACTAAAGAGCTCGTGACGTATGTACCTGTCGGACAGACATCTCTCATTCCTGTGCCACACCTTGCACTCATTGCTGCATCGGTTCCCCTCTGTGCATCTCGTGTCCTGCAATGCCGTTCTATTTCTTTAAAAAAATAGTTACAAAGAGCCCCTTGGAGAGTTTTGTTGTATTCAGTTTTATCCTCACCGCTATAGAGAAACTGCTGGATCGTGACTTTGTTTGTCCTTGCAAACCAAGCCATAATGTTTGGTCGTGCATATGCTATGCTGTGGTGCCTGCTGCAGCCTCTTGTGCATTTACATTTTATGCTCTGTGGCCAGGCCCTAGGAGGCAGAATCGGAACGGAAGAGTACGAAAGTTTATACGCATCTCTTACTGTATTGGTTCAGCCCTTGTATGGTTGGTCCTCTTTTTCCTCGATGGCAGGTATATAGTCTGTGCATTTTCAGACTGGGAAGGAATATACAGTGAGGATTCCGTTCCTTGGTGTAGGCCACTTGGTAACGCCACATCACTGGAAGAGTTTCAAAAACGGACTCGAGAAGTGTTCTTCATCTCTGAGGTGAGTAACAATAAGAAGATGCCTAGTGGTCTGTTGTTTGTAAGGGGACATTGCTGTTACTTTTCAACCGAGTAAGAAAACGACTGCAAAGGTTTTGTTAACATAAAATCGCTGTGGTTTTTCTTTAGGCATATTTATTTTCAACAATTTGTCTAAATCATGATTTGACACTTCTCTATTCAAATTATTGTTAAAAGCACATATTGAAACTCTTTTGGTCCAAAGGTGGTTTAAACGCCTGAAAGGTTTGAGTGCTGATCAGTGGGAATGATGGCTTTTTGACAGTTTTGGCTGTTTTGCAAAGAAAATTTCAGCTTTCAATTTTGATATTGTTTCAATAATTAATGATGTGAAGTTATTTCAGCAAAGGAAGCATTCTCTATTTTAAAAACATTATGAAATCTTGGTGCCTCCATACGTTTCTTGTAAAAGTACAAGTTGTCTGAAATACATTGCATAAAAGCATAAGAACAAAATCAAATGTCTTATGAAATTAAAGCCACTTATGTGTGCTCAGCATGACTTTTGAAAGTGTATAATTGGTTGATTATAATTTGTGTGATTTCAGATGGTCGGATTTGGCCTGCTGTTGTTGCTGTTATGTTTTTTAGGGGTTTACTTCTTTAAAAATGTCGACAGAGATGTGACAGATGACAGACCTCACACCAACAAGATTGAAATGCAAGACTTGATGCAATATCACCTCCGAAGTCGACCTGTCAGCGATCTACTAATCTTGAACCATGCGTCATCTCCACTTCCTAATGAGAATGTTTCATAATGTGCCCAAACTTGTTCCTTAAATGTATTGTCAAGGTGTAAGATCAACACTGATTCAAGTGATAAACATCAAAAGATAAACAAGAATGAATTCTATCATAAACATGGTGATTTCCTAAGCTATATGCCTTTAATATTTATAATCATTAATGAGCACTTTTACATGATTTACATGATGTTTTCTGGTGTACATGATCAGTTTTGTACCTCAGATCTATAATTTCATTATCTATAATCTGTGACTTTCATTTTCACTTTCAAAATTATTTGAAGTATTTTGGTGATAATTTGATAATTTGTAAATAAATAAAATTATTGATTATAACCAAAAATCAGATGTCTGTATCATTAAGCTGTTGGAGAAATGTAGTAATGTTTCTAAGAATTGGTTATGCATTTATTTATAAAAATCTAAGCCAGAGTATCTTTTGGAAGAATAATCCATAGTTAGTAGAAGAATAGTTCCATCCCTCCAGCACAATTCCAGACATTTGTCCGAGGTGAATTACTGTAAAGCTGACTTACTTTTTTCTTACTAAGATAAGGAAAAAAAGTATAATATGCCAGATAGAAAATTTAATCAGGGTTAATTTACTACACTAGTATTGTTTTTAGAAGTTCAGGTTAGCTAGAGCAGTGGTTCTCAACACGGTCCTCAGCTCCACCCTGTATCCCTCACCCCCCCTTTCTGAGAAAGTCCACATTCAGGGGGCCCGAGTAAGACAGTGTTTAAGGAGTACATGGAGGCCCATTCTCAACAAGTCACTAAGCAAGGGTTATACCTGCTGTAACCATGTTAAATTTCATTTTAAGGGGAATGTGCGTTACATGTCACATGACTTTCACACGATCAGTGTATGTAAACTTAAATACACCAAAATAGACTAATATATATGTAAACCGATCAGGCATAACATTATGACCACCTCCTTGTTTCTACACTCATTACCCATTTTATCAGCTCCACTTACTATATAGGTGCACTTTGTAGTTCTACAGTTACAGACTGTAGTCCATCTGTTTCTCTGCATACTTTGTTAGCCCCCTTTTACCCTGTTCTTCAGTGGTCAGGACCCCCATGGACCCTCACAGAGCAGGTACTATTTGGGTGGTAGATCATTCTCAGCACTGCAGTAACACTGACGTGGTGGTGGTGTGTTAGTATGTGCTGCACTGGTCTGAGTGGATCAGACACAGCAGTACTCTCTAAGAGCATGAGGAAGAACCACTGGGAGGAACCAAGACTCAAAAGGAGAAAGTCTCTGAGAGCATGAGGAAGAACCACTGAAAGGAACCAAGACTCAAAAAGAGAAAGTCTCTGAGAACATGAGGAAGAACCACTGAGAGGAACCAAGACTCAAAAGGAGAAAGTCTCTGAGAAGATGAGGAAGAACCACTGGGAGGAACCAAGACTCAAAAGGAGAAAGTCTCTGAGAACATGAGGAAGAACCACTGAAAGGAACCAAGACTCAAAAGGAGAAAGTCTCTGAGAACATGAGGAAGAACCACTGAGAGGAACCAAGACTCAAAAGGAGAAAGTCTCTGAGAACATGAGGAAGAACCACTGAAAGGAACCAAGACTCAGAAGGAGAAAGTCTCTGAGAGCATGAGGAAGAACCACTGAAAGGAACCAAGACTCAAAAAGAGAAAGTCTCTGAGAACATGAGGAAGAACCACTGAGAGGAACCAAGACTCAAAAGGAGAAAGTCTCTGAGAAGATGAGGAAGAACCACTGGGAGGAACCAAGACTCAAAAGGAGAAAGTCTCTGAGATCATGAGGAAGAACCACTGGGAGGAACCGAGACTCAAAAGGAGAAAGTCTCTGAGATCATGAGGAAGAACCACTGAGAGGAACCAAGACTCAAAAGGAGAAAGTCTCTGAGAACATGAGGAAGAACCACAGAGAGGAACCAAGACTCAAAAGGAGAAAGTCTCTGAGAAGATGAGGAAGAACCACTGAAAGGAACCAAGACTCAAAAGGAGAAAGTCTCTGAGAAGATGAGGAAGAACCACTGAGAGGAACCAAGACTCAAAAGGAGAAAGTCTCTGAGAACATGAGGAAGAACACTCAATGAATCCTTTGCATGATTAAATGGTTCTTTGCATGGTGAAAGTGTTCTTCAGATTGATGGAGAATGTGTTGTATAAAATGGTTCTAAACAGCACCAAAAAGGGTTCCTCTGTGTAGAACCATTTCCTTTACTGAAGAACCCTTGAAGAACCATCATTTTTAAGTGTGTACTGAAAAGCTATTTTTCTTGTACCATCCCACTCCAACCAATTCAGGAATGACAGCACCCCAAGAACAAGTAACCGTGTTGTTTTAGATATTTCATATAGTTGAGTGTTATTTTGTCCACTGCCTCTATTTATTGATTTTAATACTGTTCACCAGAGTTTTAGAGTCAAATTTTTTGGTTGGTTAGTAATGGCTCAGTTGGCCACTTCTAAGCATTAGGTCAGTGATGGGGAGTCGATTCCAAAAGAATGGATTCTTTGCCTCCAACACATCTGGGACTCAGGGTCAACTCTTGGCCAATGACTCTAAGAGTCGAAATGCTTGAAGTAGATTCTTCTGCTCAGTCAACACTGTGTTTTTTTTCCATTGAAATTGGCTTGAGGAACATTTTGACAGAGGAGTGTGTAAAGCAGGAAAGAGTATGAGTAGCTTGAGTTTGTTTTATTATTGGCTTTAAACAATGCTAATGGTGCCCAACAGCCACTCGGAGCACAAACTCTGCTCACAAAAACATTTTCCATGTCCTGCACCACAACTCTTCATTTTCTTCATGATTAGGGTTGCAATAAGCAATGATTAGAAACCGTACAAGTAGCAAAAACGAAAACCCTGGAATGTTGTTGTTGCACAACCTGCGCTACCTCAGGCACAAGGAGGACGCTGGAGGCAGGGTTTGGGACTCCGTTCCCCGTTCACTTGCTTTTCTCTCCCCGCCATCCTCGCTGGGGTTCGTCCATGCTTGGAGTTCAGGCCCCGCATTCCTGCCGGCTCTCGCGGCCATCATTGGGGCCCGGGAGACGGGCGCTTGCCATAGTCGTGGAAAAGAGAATTTTGAACATTCAACATTGCTGTAGCTTTTATGTCTAGTTTACAGGCAAAGCAATAACATTTCTAAAAAAAACTATAGTGCCTGCTGACTGAGTAAAGTAGACAATATTGCAGAAAACATCACAAGAAAGGGATTTACAAAAACATATATAGCTAACCTTATGCTAGTGTGTTTGCAAACTTAACAGTTACTTTAATAATAAGTTATACTATAATTCTAAGTTATAGTATATCTAACATTATTGTGTAGTTACAATGTTATTTTCAACACATTTGAATTGATCACCTTGTTGAAAAAGTAGGTAGGTACTCTCTCATGATGATGGTGCAGTTTTCTCCTCTAATCTTGTGTGACTGGCGCTCTCTTTGCTGCAGTACCCAGCAAGCAATGCGTGTTTGGCAATATGGAAAAGTGACATAATGTCTACCTTGTATTATGACTCAGTGCGATATACTGTTTACTGAAGTAGCCAAGTAGTTACATCAACATCTTATACAGTCAACAACTGAATGTCAAATCAAATAAAGTACAATTCAGTCATATTTCAACAACATTTATTGTCAGTTTTCTCTTTTTAGAGTGCATGTGAAATAACTTCCCTCTGACTCACGTTCTTCTCTGACAGCTGTTTCTCGCCTCCTCCCTCCCCCATGTGTGCGTCACTCACTCGAGTCTTAGTGCTCATCGTAATGCACAGATCTGATTGGCTGAGTAGCCTCATGTGATATTTACAACGCAGGCCGCTAAAGCTACCGTAAAGGCTAGAAAAGTCACGTCTATTAAAATAGGTACACCCCGTCGATATTAAATAATTCTCCTTAGTTTATCAGTTTAAGGTCCAGGTCCGCATAGGACAGCGTCTGGGTCCGGACTCAGACTGCGTTCCACCTATTAGTGACCTCTGGTCTATAAGTTAATATTTGATCTGCAGCCAATTTGGTCAGATTCTGAAGAAGAGTCTAACCTGAGGTTGATCCTCAGTGAGCACTTTTTGGCCGGCAGCTGTGATGGAACAATTAAACAGCAAAAACTGACAGAATGCAGTTCAGCAAACAAGATGGGCTCTGAAATAATTTACAGACTCCCTGAAACAAAATTTAGCTTTAGCTTCATCTGGACAATGTTAAACATATTTTGAACACTGACCGATGACCAGCACAGAGCTGAACCTGATAATGTTTTATGGCTTTATCATTTCAGAAACACAGATCAAATGCTTCAGTCATTAATGGACCATCTAGAAGTGCATAATGTGAAAGTCTTTCTAGGTTTTATTTCCCATGTATTCAGCTAAAAGAAGGCAAATCCCGTCATCACCTATAGTAAAGGGAGTGGCTTCCTTTAACTGGGATTAGTAGTTGGCTTGTAGTAGTAGGATTTGTAGGAGGCCATTCTCTACTACAAATGATTTGATTTGATTTAATTTAGCTTCTTTTCAGCTAAATACATGTAAAATATGTTTGAACGTTGGACATTGCTTAAATATATTTGGACACAGTTTGTTCTGTCTTTCAGGAGTGAAAAAATGTGGGTTTGAACATACTGTACTCACAGGTTATGTCCATGTTATGTAGGAGGATTCAGGTGAAGTGTTTGAACAAAAAGAGAACAGGGCAATTTAACCCTTACACATCTGTTCAAATATAATTACATAATAATTTCATAATTACTTAGTGAACTACATTTCCATTCGATTTTCATTATCTGTCAACAGGTTGTCATGTATTCACATGTAAACATGTAAATACATGACAATGAATCAGTGCATCACTGTTAACTTGCCTTCTTATTGTATCTTCTTTTGGCACTTTACATACAGTTTGAGCTTGTTGATTCAAACAGATCATTTTACAGTTGTTCTTTTTATGTCTTCTCTTATCTCTTTGCATTTTTCAGTTTTCAAATACTTCATATATCTAAATCATAGATAGGTAAAAGTAATTCCAAACATTTTTCCTGTGTGGGTTTTCCTTAGATACTCGATGCTCTTATTTTCTTTGTCTACCTTTATCTTCTTGATTGCGTGAATTTCATTGCTTTATGCTTTCAGTTTATATTACTTTTTATTATGCTTGCTAAGTGAGAAAGGATTTCTGTCATGGTGCTTTCAGTCCCAAATTGTTTGGATTAAATGTGTAATAATAATAATATATAAGATGTAATGAAATAAAAAATATTTATAGGCCAAATTCAATTTTTTTACTCTTTTAATGCTCAGGTGATTTACATTTGAGAGTTTATTTCCAGTTCAGCAGTCAGTCTGATTTAGACAAATATTGTATAACAGTAACTTACAGCAGTTTAATAACAACAATAAAGCAATAACATTCTACTGCACACTCTATGCTATCAAATCAAAGTAATTATATAAAGCAATAATTTACAGCCCAATAATACATTCCAACAGTTCAGGACCTGTAGAACAGCACTCAGATACATGAGAAAGGAAGCTCTGTTTGCAGGCAAACATTTGCCATATTCATATTCTATATATATATATATATATATATATATAATATATATATATATAATATAATATATATATATCGCTGCTGTCAGAACAGAACCTTGTATCTCCAAAATGGTAACTTTACAGGAGAAGGAAAAAACCTACTTTACTTTTATTGTAAGTCAATGGAACCAGAATATTTTTCAAGTCATTTTAGGTCATTTCTTTTAGTCCAGTCATCATGAAATTTACACACAATGTAAAGGACAACAGGCATTTTCATATTATGTCAAAAACTGAAAAACGACAAAAATGGAGATTCTCTGGCCAGTTCAGGACTGACAACACTTGTTCTTGTCTTTTAGGTATTTCATAAAGTTAGGTGTTTTAGTTATTTTGTCCACTGCTTGTATTTCTTGGTTGTGTACACGACCATTCAGAAGTTTGGAATCACTTTTTGCAATAATATAAAACCTTTGTTTACAAAAAAACATATTAATAACACATGAATACAACATCTTGAATTATTTTCTAGTGTTTAGCTAACAGTGTTTCAGTCTACACTGCATACACTACTATAGAACAGATAGCGTGAGTTCATTTTTTGTGGCTGAGTTTCGTTTGTGCTTTTTCTTGTTATTCTGCAAGATACTTCACGGAACGTATATGCCGACCACATCCTGTCATATAGACAGTGGTGTGCTTGTTTGTATGGTTGGTGCATGGTTGTATCTTACATTTCTCACGCAAGGACTGTATGGGTACCCAGTCCTGGCCTTGGAGGCCTGGTCCCTGCAGAGTTTAGCTCCAAGCCTACCTTAATGTAGCAGATAAAAGTAAGAAAGGAAGAGTATCCAAATACTAGAACCAGGTATTTTGGAACTAAGCTCTCCAGGGTGGTAGATCTCCACCTGACTTGAATAATAAAGCTCTTAGTCTCAAACTGCCCAGCAGTGTTACTGTATAGCGACAGTAATAGCCATCATTAGATCACAGATAAATAAAATGATTGAATAACGGAATCAGCTGTGTAGACTCAAGTTTAAATTCTGCTTTAACAAAAAAGCTGTTCTCACACTGGGTGATGCTAATATAGCAAGATGTTAGTGTTCAACTGATTAGTCCTAAAACGTGGCTGCACTGAACTGTCCTCTCCTGAATTGATTCTCATTTTATTTACCTCACATCTATTGTCTCACAAGCATGAGACTCATAGACCTGCTTGACTCCATGGCAGATAAAAACTGTTTAAGGCAATGAAAGTTGGGTTGTGGTTGGACAAACGTCAAACTCCACTTCAGATGAGCGGCACTTGTTTATTTGCGACTCTGGAGCTCTGGCCCTCAAGCATTATGATAATATTAATGGGAATTTGTTGGCTTACATTGGTGCACAGTAGCAAGAAAGCTAGTGTGGTCAGTTGGTCTTAATACTTAAACTTCATTGTATAACTTGAAGCAATATTTCAGTCATTCAGCAAGATCCTCAAGGTAGAGCATTACATACTTGCCCACTCGAGATGCTGCTTTTCTGGACAAATTATAAATGATAATTATATTACCTTTATGCTGGTTATCTCAACTAACTATCTCTCACTCATCTGGGTCTTTCAAGCAAGTGCCAGGTGTTACTGCAGTGTGTGAGATCAGCGACCACATAACTTCCTGTTTTCTGAACTGAAAGTAGAGTAATTTGTGTGAAATG